>NW_021131712.1:0-189763 GCF_004193835.3 Ostrinia furnacalis | reverse complement strand
TGTTTCATTATGAATCGAAATATAAAAGACTTAATCAACTCTATTAAAAATTTAAATTAATTTATCAAGTTTGAATACCTCATTCTACCTTAAAATTAATAACTTAAATCAAGTCTTAATACGGTCACGGCTCAAGATTTTTTTGTCCATTTCAGCGTTCTTTTTACTCTTTTGACGTTGCGTTGACAGCTTTTACCTAAATTCGCGCGGAATATTTTTGTGAAATGGCTCTTAACGGAAATTATAGTAGGTACATGTAAAACATAACAAAACATAAAACATAACAACCGCATAAATGGAAGCAACATCTGTTTTATTTAATGATAATAGATGACCTATAATCCCACTTAATGTTGCTCTATTCCTATTATAGTCCCTTCCCTTGTTTCATTGTTACTTTATCAGTATTCTGTTTTATCGTTAACCTTTGCTGCTTTTTATATAGTATTTTTCAGTTACTGTTTTGTTTTTTCAAAAATACCTACCTATAATAAGTAAAAGTAAAGTAACGAAATATCGTTACTGGTACAACAATTTGAAAATTCTGCGAAGTACTAAGTAATCAAATATTATTTGCAAAAGCTTCACATGGTCTGCAATTAATATTTTTGCGCTGTGCGATTTGAGTTTCATCTCTTTTCTTTTTTATGTTTTTATCCTCATCTTCATTATTTTTACGCGGCAAGATAAGCGGTCATCCAGCCTCATTAATGAATGGCACAACGCTCCTTAATAACATTTGATAACAGATAAAAGGACATTAGCCTGGGGATTGATAATTCACTGCCCACGTAATCTGTTGTAGCTTAGGTAAAATAATATTAATGAATTATTTCAAACTAGCTTTCCGCCCGCGGCTTCACCCGCGTCGAATTTTGTCTGTCATAGAAAAACTTTATCGCGCGCGTCCCTGTTTCAAAAACCGGGATAAAAACTATCCTATGTCCTTTCCCGGACTCAAACTAAGTATCTCCCTGCCAAATATTCATCAAATTCGGTTCAGTGGTTTAGGCGTGAAAGAGAAACAGACAGACAGACAGAGTTACTTTCGCATTTATAATATTAGTACAGAAGTATCTAGATTAAAACACAAAACTAAACTAGTTTTAGTTTGATAGAATCCTACCGAGTTTCTTGCTAACCACAACAATTACATAACAGTAACAATAACGGTCTGTTATCTTTTATTTGACCTAAAGATTAACTGAGTGAGAATGGCATATGGCATTAAGTTCCCCTTTAGTAAATCAGTGCTTATTTAGTGCTTTAAAATAAATAAATGACAGTACCTATATAAAACTTGGAGCTATTAAAAAACGAAATTGTAGAAGAGAGAGCACCCTTACCTACACCACAATTTAAAGTGGGCCTGGGCGGTCTTAATCATAGTAATTCAAACGGTGGGACATAATTTCCCACGACGGAGGCACATTGTCGTTGCAAACAATGAATATGCCTGGTTATCCTTCGTTACCGTTCTGTCTTTGTGGCTAATAATGATATCCGTATCGTTATGTCTGACTAGACATTTGCAAGAGCCATATTTTATTGGTAGGTAGGGCAGGTGACCCGCTTTTGGCCATTTTAAGAATTTTTTAGACTTTGAGGCTATATCATTTTACAGTTTTTGTTATCACGGACTTATTTCTTGTAAAAAGTGATTAAATATATTTCGATCTAGCCTAAGGATACATTTTTTTTCATAATGATTCAATGGAAAAATAATCCTGTAGAAAAGAAAAAGAAATGGGAATTTGTGCCATTTTTGGCCAGCTTTACCCCATTTCTGGCCACAGTCATGTGCCAGTTCTGGCCATCAAAACTTAATGCTATAAGACATTCTTAGCCAGTTAACTTTCATGAAAGTGACAGACGAAGGAATACGAGTATCTCCACCGGTTCGACCAAAATTAATGAACTTTACGTTTTTGACATCACATCAGGCAAATTTTCTTAAAAAATCACACGTAGGTATTACAAGTAAGTACAAAAGATGTCCTACACACATTACATCTCTTAAGATATCCCTTAGTGTGTAAAATTAGAATAGAATAGAAAGTATTTAGGTATTTGTCTCAAAACAGGTTACGTTTACAAGTTATCACAGTGTTTTGAAAACTTATACTATAAATATTTACGATACCCATTAAGATATATTTTCAGTAATTTGGAAAATAAACTATGTTCTTATGTAATTATATTTACTGTACAACATAATGTAGGATTAAACTTATCCGCTTATAAAATACTAGCTTTCCGCCCGCGGCTTCGCCCGCGTGGAATTTTGTCTGTCACAGAGAAACTTTATCGCGCGCGTCCCTGTTTCAAAAACCGGGATAAAAACTATCCTATGTTCTTTCCCGGGACTCAAACTATCTCTATGCCAAATTTCATCAAAATCGGTTGCGAGGTTTAAGCGGGAAAGCGTAACAGACAGACAGACAGACAGACAGAGTTACTTTCGCATTTATAATATTAGTTGGGATAAGTGAGTACTCGTATATTATAATGGAAAATTATACTGAACATCGAATATGAAATGTTACAGATTCCATGAAATAATATTTACCCATCATCGTATTTAAAACTTCCTGGAACCAGGCAAATAAAACATTTTCCGGAATAAATCTTCTTATGGATCATGTAGTATTTTATTTACAAAAAACAGATTTTTTTTTAAAACTAAGGCAAACTTAACTCTAAACAAAATAAAAATATAAACTTATTTTACTCAAAAATAAAAGTGTGTCCGTGAGGCAAAGAGGCGAGAATGCTGGCTGCATTTCCTCGCTGAATGGCAATACTAAGCCTTTGTGCAAGGAAAGAGCCAGCATTTAGATTTTCCGAAATTTTAATTAATTTAGGGGAAATGGTCCGAAACAGATCATGTTATTATTTGCAAAATAATATTCGAATTCGAGCTAAAATCAAGCTTTAATAAAGCCAGCTGAATGCTCTTCAAAATGATTTCGAAAGGATTTTGGATGTTGTCGAAACATGTTTAAATTATTTACAATGAATTCGTTATTATTTCACGTTCATTAAAGCATGATATTTCAAAACTGGATATGGTACTTCAAGTACTTACTATTTTAACCTTCATAATTTGATTTCTTAATTTTTTAGCATATTCTCATTTTCGAAATTACTATACCTACCTTGGACCTCAAAGTCAAAAATCACCCTCTTTAGAATATGGTAGTCTGTAATATGTTTACTCTTTAATTATGTTATGTAAAATCAAAGCATTAAAACAAGCAAAACAATAATGAGACGTCATGTGAAGGCTCCTTAAGAGAGTGGCGGATTTACAGATTATAAGTAATGTAAGATATGAATAAAGCTCACTAGGCCAGTCAATTTAGATTTTTGTTAATTTAGATACCTACTAAATCTGCCGTCCTATTAGGCTTCAGCCTGCTGGTAATCCACCAATAGAGATAATATTTTCAAAGGGTGGAAAATTGGGGATGAACTTTTTTATAATATACATTAAGAATATGGTCTCAATGTACTGCCTACCTTCAGTGGTAACATCAAGGTAATAATTAGTCAACTAAAAAGCAAGAAATAAGTTAAATTTTATAAAAAAAAATAAAACCGACTCCAAAAAACCTACACTAAAAAGCAGAATAATAATTACTAATTACCTACTTATTTATTAGGACGAATTATTAATATTTATGTAGGTATACCATGATTGATACTTTTGGAGTCGGTGCAGGCAAACTTTACATGTTTCATAATCTTGGCACCGACTCCAGAAGTATCAATCATGGTATACCTACATAAATATTAATAATTCGTCCTAATAAATAAGTAGGTAATTAGTAATTATTATTCTGCTTTTTAGTGTAGGTTTTTTGGAGTCGGTTTTATTTTTTTTTTGTATAAACTAATTGAATTAGTCTAAACAAATGAAGATTATTTTGAATTGATTTGGTTAAAGATACAAACACGCCGCACACGCACAGCCCATTTTATAAAACAAAGAAACTGTAATCCATCTGTATTACACCTAAAGCTCCATTTAAACTCGATTATTTTTATTCTGCTTTTTAGTGTAGGTTTTTTGGAGTCGGTTTTATTTTTTTTTTTGTATAAACTAATTGAATTAGTCTAAACAAATGAAGATTATTTTGAATTGATTTGGTTAAAGATACAAACACGCCGCACAGGCACAGCCCATTTTATAAAACAAAGAAACTGTAATCCATCTGTATTACACCTAAAGCTCCATTTAAACTCGATTATTTCGCAAAAGTAAAATGTAAAAGCTTTGAAAACACAGCTAATTGCCCTCTCTCGGTGCACTCAGTGCATTTAATATCTCGGCCATATTTTACCGGCGCTAATTGGTATTGATGGGTTCCGTAACTTTTTTATCCGGTATCCGATTAATTCCGGATTGGACTGATGCTTTTAACCCTGGCACGTAATGCTATTAGTTATGCTGTAACTTAATTAAGCATCGTGTTGGAAGGCTCGGAAAAAATATGTAGCCATATTCTGAATTCTGACAACTTACCTCGCCCATTTTCATGAAAATTTTAATAATACCTACGTAAGGAGAAGGTATATAAGCATCAACTAAAATTCGGATTATAAGCATTTTTGATAGTTTGGTATAATACCTTCAAATTCTAGTTTCAAACTTTTCAGGAACTTTTCTAAAAATAATCGAATTCCCGTTTTCGCCATCAATCCCTAATTTTAACAAATATTAACAGGAATTTTGTTGCCATAGGGGTCACTTAAAAATTAGGGATTGATGGTGAAAACGGGCATAAGTCTTTAGAATCTAAAGTGATAATTTCAAAAGTTACTTACCTGTCTTAAATCTTTGGGTTGATGCAGATGTCGTTAAGACATCTTATATGTCAAGTTGAAACATTCCAAGAACAGAATAATCAAAGTACTTAGGTACCTTTTGCCCTCCTGTGCCAGAAGGAGGGTATTATGTTTTTCGAGTGTTTATTTGCATTTTGACCGAGAATAACAAATATGTTACACGTAGGATGTGGCGGACGGAAGCGTGCAAGATAAAAACATCCTAAGTGGACGCTACGAGCTCGCTACTGCTGAATGTTGCATGTTATCGAACGCCACTGTACGGCTTTATTCCACAAATATGTGAAGCTTTGTGTGGTGATTAATGAGAGTAATTAAATGTAAGCTAGCTCTGAAGGTTCTGTGAAGTTCGAGATAAAAGTAGACTTGATTTGAAATATATTAATTCTGTGTGCACACTGTCGTTGTTAAGATAGGTACCTTATTCTTATGCTTTCGAAGCGTTAGTGTCGTAAGCAATGTTAAAAAAAACTTTGGCTAAATCCCTAGAAGAGACACTAAAGGCAGCAAATGTATGATAGTAGTCACATATCGAAATGCCGTTCGAAAGAAAAAACATTTTTTGAAAGTCGTTCCATGCGAGTTTGATGCCTAGCGAAATTCAAGTGCAAAGCGAAAAGCTCCGACACCTGACTGTAATAAAGACTACAATCGTATATTAATATGAAATTATCGTTTCAGTGAGCGCACGCGCATGCGAGCCGGAGCAAGCGCAGAATGGCTGCAAGATATACGGCTCGTCGTGCACCTGCGGGTACGGGTGCAAGACAGAGTACATCTACAGGACCCGAAAGGCGTGTCAAGATGCACTGCGAGGTATTTATTCATTTATTTATTTTCTTGTTAGGAAAACAAACAGCATTCTATAACACACATAGAGCTACCAATTAAGATTCACATTTGCCAAAAGAGTTTTCTCAAATAGTTCTTACATAGGTTTTTGGAAATTGAGCAAACAGAAACAGAAAAAGAAAGAATTATAAACACTTACGAGTAAGTAAGTAATCTAGCCTGACAGTCAATTAAGATTTCAGTTTACTAAATAATTCATTTTTAAGGCGCTTCAGGTCACTTAAGACGTCCCAACTATCGATTTTAAGTACCTTTGATATCAATAAATAAATTAGTAAATAGTGTCTTATACAAACTTTTAGGGAGAGCCATATTTTTGGCAGCTCATAAAAAGTATCTTTATATTTACTAGTGTATCATTTACCTAACTTAAAAGTCTTTCAAACTTGGTAAACAAGTACTGAATAACTTAAAAGTCTTTCAAACTTGGTAAACAAGTACTGAAAAGGTCGTTATGAATTTCGTGTAAACAGCTCGAACAAATAAGTTACTACAAATAGAAATTATTATGCAATCTATCAATATATTGACCTAATATGTAGTCTAAATAACTCTGAGCACGTTCAAGAGACGGGTGAAAAGGTTTCTCTGAAAAACTTTCATAAACATCTACGTAATTATAAAAGCACTTTAGTTAAATCATAGATTTTCTGAAAAGAAGTAGTGAAATCGGACTGGAAACGTTTTAAGCTTTGTATGGAAAAACATTAAGCGTGGTCCACGAACGCCTCTTTGAAATAGGTATTACCTACCTGTTTATTGGTTCGCTCACAATATTTCCTTGAAACTTCCATACGCCTCTAGTGTACCTACATCATTAGCTGAAATTCATGTAATACCACAGTACTTATTATTATTCTGTGATACTACTTTTATATACGAGTATTTTGTGGTAACCAGGACGATCCGAATCCTAAGTGTTTTTATTTCCGTGTGACCCAAGTTGGACATTTCTAATAGAAAACCAGTAAAAACACCACAATGAGTATGTACCTTGTTTCCAGTGAAAATGTAGCAAATCTCTAAGTAATCCAATAAGCCACCACAGTGAGGCAAGCCTCGTTGGACAAATAAAGCTTACAAACCCCCTGAAATGAATTAAAGCTTACATATTTTTTTTTATATAATAAAATGTTTATTGCCATAATCAATGTACAGAGTATTCTTATGACTAGCGGCTTCTGCACTGAGCATAGCTTGTGTCGCAGTAGCCTTTTTAAATTTTTTAATTTATCGGAAATTAAGTTGTTTTTAGCTAAGTACAGGTTAATAGAATACAATAATAATCGAAATGACAACAGTCAAAACGTCTGGATAAAATCAAGTACGTACCTGCATCTAGTCATATTTCCATAAATTATTATTTAATAGCTTTAATTTTGTGAACGAAAACTTACTCACCAGCTTACGTGATTGATCTTAAGCTTAGTGTGTGTGGGTAGCGCTTACTTCTATCTTTATCTTTTATCGTTTGAGTCATTAAAATGCTTATACAGGGTGTTAGGTAAATGGGGTTAAGCTGACACTAGCCCATGTTTAACATGTGCAGATAAATGGTATGGTGAAGTCAGAAAATTGATATCGTCATTTTAATTATTTAAATTTTCATACAAATCTGATTTAAAAAAAAATATTTTGTATGAAAATTAAAAAAAAATAAATGATGATATCAAATTCTTGACTTCACCATAAGTACCATTTATATCCATATGTTAACATGGGCTAGTGTCGGCTTATAACCCCATTTACCTAACACCCTGTATCAGCAGCTTTAGGACTAACGGATTTTATTAGTAACTTTAAACCTCTGAGACCTGAGTGAGACTATTATTGAAAATTGCTAATACAAGTCCGAACCTTTGATACCGGAATCTTTTAATCATAAAACCTTTAAGTAAGTAATTTTTTTCAGGAGAAAAAGTAAATCTGGAGCTGTACCTAGACTTCACTAAGGATCATTGAGTTTTATATATTTCTTCTCTGCTGATGTTGACTAAGTACCTACACCAGCTATAGTAGTGATTTCAGCATTTTTAAACTTCAAGTACAGGTTGCCCTTACAGTGTCATCTGCAGTAGCCAATCTTCGTAGTAAACACGAGTAAACATACGTTTTCAATTGCTATGTGAAATCTCGATGGCTCCTACGTATACTGGCGTAAGTGAAAAAAGTAAATTTTACAGGAGGGCCATTTTAGTGGCCAGAACCATATCTTTGGTTCATATCTTCTGACCTACTAAAACGAATTTAATGAAATTTCACATTTAGCCTTAACATGTAATGCTTTTGCTACTGCTGTTATCAATTTTTATATTTTTCTTATATATTTTGAGATTTTACGCTTTGCCCTTTTACGTCGGCATATTTCTATAATTTCATGTATATTGTTCAACGTAAAGAGACTTAAATGACAACGTAAATATAATATTTTAAGCGATTACTCTCTTTATTTATGCATGTAATTATTTTAATTGTTATCATGTGCTATATCAATAATAAATCAGTTAGAAAAAGTCGTTTAATGTACCGTTTTACGTTTTAACGCAAATACGCCCATATACTGTGCTCGAGATTTAGTTAGGTCTTTTAACATAATGTGTCATATTTTTAAAAAATATAAATAACTTGAAAAAATCGAATTGCCTAAGGCTTTTTGGTGCAAATTTTAGTGTTTCGTAGCAGGTTTTTAAAATTTCTAAAGCTTATTGTATATCATCTAACAATGGATACTTTAGATAATACGTTTTCCTACATTCTGAATTATAATAACTATATCGAAGATGATGTGGTTCGCGCATTTCATGAAAAGTTACTTCGGTGCACATCATTTAGACCGCGTGAGCTAGAATTATTTCAACACCCTGAACTGATTGAACCTGTACCTAAAAATGAGACGCACCTTCAAGTAATTTATGACGGTGACGTGGGATTAGTGGGGCACTGGAGTTGTATTTATTACATTAATGGAATACTGCGTGTGTACGATAGTCTTGTTGGTGTTCTAGGAAAATCGCAAAAAATATATGTAAAAGCCTTGTTTCCGTATCTATCGGAGTCATGTATTCAGTTTCCAAGTGTTCAGCGACAACCGAATACTATTGATTGTGGTTTGTTTGCCATTGCTTTTGCCACCTCTTTAGCTCGGAATATTTATAAATACATATATAAAATTAATATTCATACATAAAAGTACAAGGCAAAATATCGGGAGAGTTTAGGCTCCATTCACCAGGTGTATAAATTGACATAATAAGTTTATTATATTTGCTGCTACGGAACCCTTTGTGCGCGAGCCCGACTCGCACTTGGCCGGTTTTTTATTATAACTTTTTGTTAAATATTTTATCTATCCGTACAAAGGCAGGGCAGGCCGCTAGTATTTGATAAACATACTATATCAATAAAATCAAGTGCCCTAGAGCCTGTGCCCTATTGTAGCAAGTGCACACAAATACTCGTATAATACCTCTGTACTTCTAGCACGAAAAGCTTTCGTCTTCGAATCGTTTGCGTATTCGACAAAACTGGACACCCAGCCTTCGAATTCAATGATAACGTGACGTTCTCGATTTCAAAATTAGTTTCATGCTATCATTACTCATACTAAGAACACTACATCGTATTCACAGAGGCGCTGTTTAAGATTTGATAATAAATATGATGATACGAATACGCAAACTATTCGAAGTCGAAAGTTTTTTCGTGCTGGGGGTACAATTGCGTAGTTTCTTCTAGTATGTTTGCGAAAAGTAAAATTAAATTAGAAAACATGTTTATTTTTTTACACTAGATATTGACAGAGGTTTTCTAATAATAGAACTCACATTCTAAGGGCGACGAGAAAGATCAGACGTAGGACGTTACATGCGAAATAAACATGAAATCTACACTTGAATAGAATATTCTATTACAGTACGAGTGTATTCTGAAAATAAAGCGTAGAAAATTGGACGTAAATAATACAAATAAGTCTAAGAAATGTATAAATAGATCGGTTTGCTTTTATAAATTATTTTCAAGAGTGTTATTATGATATTGGCGAATTTTGTAATAAAGACGTAGTATGTATTTCAATTTAGAATATCTACAACTCAAATATACCTACAACATATTATGTGTGTACCTAAAGTGTAATAAAAATACATACCTAAGTACTTATTAGATTTTGTCGGTATTACTGTGGTAAGTATTACACAGTTCTGCGTAAAAATATATTTCTATGGAACAGTTAACAGGTAGCGCGCCTCCGAACAATATTGAATTTGCCGTAACCGGTTATTAGATTCTTTCTTTAATAAGATCGAGGTAAAGGGAAGGTGAGGCAAACATAATAATATTATCACCGTAGATGCTGTAAGCGACAAGCTTTTTTACTATTATTACTAGCTTTTTATAACTGATATAAGATTCCTAGGATTCATATTTTTAACAAGCGGTAGAAATAGGTAAATCAAAAAAATTACGTTTACCTACTTGCATAAAATATACTTAGTTTACAAGTTGTTTAAGGGAAATAACATAAAACAAATGGGTGATACAAATCACTAGTAGGTATGTAAGTAGGTAAATAGTTTTTTCATAGAAATTCTTTAGAGCTTTTCTCACTCCTTTTTCAATTTCTGACAAACTTTCTGAAAAAGCTAACTTCATAGGCCGAAAATAACGTGAACTTTGTTATGATAGATAAGGATATTAATATAAACAATGGAGAATTTAAAAATACTTTGTTTTTGGGAGCTTTACTTAGTTACGCCATTAATACTCAATTTAATGTAAATGTTAGCTTTAAAAGAGGTTCTCTTTCTTTCACATATCAACATCAAAGTAAGTGAATGCTTAAAGTCTACTTATATTGGTCTCATGAGATTCGAGTCATAAATTGGATGTTCTTAAAAAGAGCATAATAATTCTAAGGCCCGATTCGACCAAACATTTATCTGAGAATAATTGCTGGTATGACTGGCACGTTGACAGTTTCAGCATGGGAAATATGTCAAAATGTCGAAGAACTGACGATTTATTCTGAGATTAATATCTACTCTTGTTTGGTCGAAGGGTCTTAGGGTGGCCTAAGGCGCTTATACACGCACTCGTTTTAACATAATGTCGTCCATTGCTGCACGAAATCTCTCCTATGGATCCCCCATGGATTCTCACGACAGGTCCTGCACTGCCCGCATCCAGTACCTCTAGTAGGAAAAACTTTCGAGTTCGTTTCGTTGCGTATTCAAAGTGTCATCGAAAAATTTTGTATGAAAAATTAAACAGCGCCCCCTAGGGCGGCTATAATATAGGGGGCGCTGTTTAATTTTATATACAAAATTTTTCGATGACACTTTGAATACGCAACGATACGAACTCGAAAGTTTTTCCTACTAGAGGTACAGGTGCTTCCCGCGACTATCACACGATCGTCGGTCCACCGAGTAGGATGACTACACTAAGTTATCCGATCTGTAGTCCGTAGAAGACTACGACATGAAACGACTACGAACGTCTTTTGTATTTTCTTGAGTCTCAGAAGCTTTACTGTTATGACTAATATAAGTGATCGTTTCCAGGTGGATATACTTACTAGAGCATTTTAACGTAATGTAAAGTTTTTACGAATGATACAATACAGGTAAAAGCTCAGTCTCAAAAGCACGTTTGACTTGTGAAAAAGTGATGCACTAGAACAGATTTCAGCAGCTCGTTTTTATGTTACAGGTAAATGCTCTATCTATAAGAGTATATGTAGATAGTATAGACATACTCACCTTTAATATCTTAGCGATACATAGCATCACCTGCTCATGCCAAATAAATAACGTGGCTCATAATAAAATCTTCAAATACACGATGTAACAATTATTTTATCGAATAATAATAAATAGGAATGTCACGTTAGGTAATAGACAAACTCTATTCTACTACTATTCTTTTTTACAATGCAAAAAGTAACAGCTTATTTTATTTTAAAAATCTGCGATTTACCTTTAGACCGTTAAGTGCTAAGTAATATAAACACCTCACTTGATAATAATATGTAATGTAGTTACTAATTGATACAGTAAGTAAATAATAATTTTAGGTCCTTTTATAAAAGCATGAAGCAAAACATGCACAGTTCGTCCATTAAAATTGAACAAGTTGTAAATCAAATTATTGTTTTAATTAATCACAACGAATGCTCCGATACTAATTCATTATGTACCTATGCAAATATCGGATTTCGGTAGCATTGCAAATTAAACTTGTAATTCGATTGCAGTGCTCATTAGTTCGGCCAAATCAATAACCTGTCATGTTAATTTCGTGCATATTAATTTCTGTGTGGTTTTTGTTAAGTACAATCATGGCAATACATAGTCTATATATATAAAAATGAAACCCGTTTCGCGTTGTCACGGCATCACGTGTGAACGGCTGAACCGATTTCGATAATTCTTTTTTTTAAATGTTTGTGGAAGTCCAAGGATGGTTCTTACGGAAAAAAATATTAAGAAAATCTCTACGCTAAGGCGGTACGAAGTTCGCCGGGTCAGCTAGTAGTCAAATAAAAATCTAGGTAGGAATATCACGCAACTACCTACATCTACGAGTAGGTAGGTAAATCAAAATTCTAAAACTCTATCCTAGATTTTCCCAATCATACTTTGGAGTAAACACCATTTACCTTATTGCTTGAGATGATCGAATTATAATTACGAGTACAGTATTTAGAAAATTAGTACCTTAATACTACTTACCTAATCTAGCTTTCTAGCTAACCAAATCCATCAATTTATTAAATAAACTTGTTAGGTAATGCCATACAATTTCAATTAGCGATGTTTACGTTACATGAAGCCCCCACGACATCTACTCAAGTAGGTACCTACGTTCTAACCTTTCCACACTTTACCTTCTTACGCAAGAGAATTTTCTGCACCCACATCGGGTCATCTATAAACCCTTTCTGCCTACAAGCTAGTGGCTATTTATGAATTCAGGTAATTAGTAGTGTTAAAACAATTACTCACCTAACCCAGGGCCTCGCAAAATGTGCGTCGCGATGCCCGGCGTCGTGAGGCGATCGAAAAGAGAGTGGCCATATTGAAACTTGAATCCCGTTTTGAGAAGCTTTTGCGTCGAAAAAGGCTTCTAAAAATGGCATATTCCCAAGGGCGTTACAGTAAAAAAAAGTTCGGGAAGCTCTGACCTAACCTGTTAGATTTAATCTAATGGATAATCACATATTATACCTACCTATTGATATTCAAATAATATACCTACTCTACGTTACGTCACATTTTTAAATATACTTAAATTTCCTCCCTTTTTGAATTTGGTCATATAAAGATTTTAACAAAGATGTAACTAATGGGATAATCTCATTCCAGAGCGCAATTCCAATGTGTGCAACCGCAAGCCCTGCCTCCGAGGCATTTGCATCCAGATCATCGAGGACCCAGGCTTCAGCTGCATGTGTGAGGGCACCGGCTTCTACGGGCAGCGGTGTGAGAAAGGTGGGTACGGAAATACAGTAATCATCATCATCATCATTCAGCCATAGGACGTCCACTGCTGAACATAGGCAAAATCGAAAAATCAAATATATTTTACTTATTCAATTCTAAATTGTACAAGTGGCACTTATGAACGTCAAAATATAGTAAATAAAAAAGGTAACCACTAAGGGACACTTTACATGTCTCCTTATCTTTTGGGCCCTACCAGCGCTTCGAGACAAACATGGCAAGTGCTGAGAAGAAACGCCGGATCAAACTCAATACAGTAATACCTACCGCAGATAATATTAATAGGTTATCCAAAGATGTTTCACCCTTTTTTGTTCACAAAGAGAAAATCTTGGCTTGTATCTCTTAATAGAAAGTGATAAGGCTGAAGGTGGAAGCGAGCTTCTTAACCTCACCCAGAATCCTCAACCACAGAGGAATTGGCTTTATCTTACCTCTAAATACCAGAACTCGACAATGCGGCATACATGTTGTTAACAAGAAAGATGGTGCCAGCTAGCCAGGCTAACTAAGAACAAGCCCCACCACCATCTAAAGAATCTAAACCGAACTGAAAATGTCGCCCTTAGGTACTGGAAATCGAACCTGAGGGTCTGAAACGGTCTAAATCACGTAATTTAACATTCATATCCACCTTAAGTATGTAGGCTGAGTTGCACCATTTAACTTAACATTGGCAAACGTCAAAAATCTGTCAAACTCCAATACAAAAAGCACCGGTTATTATTACTATTACGGTTAGAATAATATCATGTACGAGTATTGAAGTGCTGTAACTGAAATACGTTCACTGACTACTTAAACAGAGCTTAAAACGTGATCTACGTGTCATGTTTTCGGCATTATAATGTTTTATTTTTGTATGCGCGTTAACATAAAACTCAGCCAATTTATAATATTTTATTTTACTGTTTTGTTTTTTGTAGCAAACGATTATGAACGTATTATATTTCCCAGAATACACACAGTTCCCGTGTAACGAGTGATACTTTTTGTTTGAGAAAGAGATTTACACGAGAAAAGCTCAGTTTCGTCGCTCAAAAGCCACATAATACTATGTAAAATTGATTTACTTTTCGCTCTTTAACCCATAAGCTGCCCTTTAAGCAAAGCTATAATATTAAATGCTACTTAGTGTACCAATCAATAGTAATATTCTAGCCTAATCCACTGTCAATCAGTGGAAAGGTTCCACACCAGCACTACTAAGACATCACCATCACATAGCCATCACAATACCACCCCATTACTCCAAAGTCGTACAAGGTGACCATAGTCACCTCTATATGATTGATTGCTGTATAACAGTGCTTATGGCTTCTTCCATGCAGCCCTCAAACTGCCTACGCCACTCACGCAATTCATTATGAATAATAAACTAACGTTCTTATTTTACACAAAATGTATTAGTAACTCCTTACCTACATTTCCCATTAAGTAGGTAGGTATCTATCATCATCCAAATATGTTTTCAAAATTATTTTAATTTTCAGTGAATGTCGACTTTACAATTTTTACTGCCTACGCTAAGTATTTTATTATTATAAAGCACAGAAAATTAAAATGCGAGGATTTTGTTAGTGAGTAAGTAAGTAAGGAGAAACGATACACTTTGTGACATTAATTGTACCTATGCTTATGTGCGTGAGAAGACCTCTGTTACCCGTGAGAGAGAGCTTTGATTTTTTCCTGTGATAATAATCTTTGACACCTCATTCTATTTTGTTTTTCAGCTTGTCCTACGATGCTGATGCGCGGGCAGGTGTTTCCCCATGTGTGCATCGTGATCTGAAAACCTTCTCCTTTATTTTCATAAGCTAGGCCAAACCAAAACATCTCATAAGAGATGTAAACTGTACTTATAAGACAAACAGATACGGTGAAATGCTCAAATTGCCTCATAAAACGATGTTTGGTAAAGTTTTTATAATAAACAAACTAGACAATACAAGTTTTGGCTCTGCAACAATTTTTATAGAGGCTGATTTACAAGTAGTTAGGTAACTAAATTTAACTTGATTTTATGTGATTAATTGAATGTAAACACAATTAAAATGATAAAATTAATCCCTTAAAATCTAATTAAAATTTAATTACCTAAGTACTTTAACTACTTAATACACGTGTAAATCAGCCTTAACTTTTTCAGTCGTAATTTGTTAAGCTTAGAATTAAGTTATTTATTTATCGCTACATACATTTTATCTTAACCAGTGTCTTGAAAATCATTTTTTGCCGACTACCCATCATTCAAAGTACAATTAACGAGAGCTTTCGACCAAATAAACCAAAGGAGAGCTTTTCCGTTAAGGAGTTATACTTAGTTACTTACTTAAGGAATGGCTTCGACACCGTGGAAATTCTTTAACTTAAGTAATTCAAAGTAAGTAATTACTTAAGGTAGGTACTTAGAATTCTACTTAGATTAACAAAGTAGTACACTATCTTTAAGCTAGCAAAGTAGTTAATAACACAGGTGTTTGTATTTACCTACTTTATTATGATATCCATTGTTATTGTGACACCCTGTATAAACGCATCCTCTGCAATAAACTTAAGGCACAGTATCAAGTTTGGGAAATTTTTTATACATAAGTAATTTTAATAATAAAGAAATAAAAGACCTGTATAACCGCCTTTTTATTACCGACCACTAGGACCATTCTTATAAACCAACCATTCTTATATCTTATTACCTTAATGATGTAGTGATGATATACTTTGAAAGTTTTTTTAAAAATTGAACCTCCTCTTGAAGAAAATGATTGTTGTATTTGAGCAGTAGAATCAAATCTGTGAACTTTCCTCTTGTCCTACTCATTAATTTCAACTTGTAATAAAATTATTACAAATATAATTATTTTTATTATACAGTGTGAGTCACGTTAAAGTGGACATATGTAAATAGATGAAACTAGACCTATTTTTATCGACAAAAAAGAGGTCAAAAAATTTTTGAGTTTTTTTTTTAATTTTTTATAGTTTTTTTTTTCTTCCAATTACTTATTGTAAAGAAAACGTAATAACTTTTAAACTAAACGATATATCCTGATAAAATAAAAACAGTAATAATGTTAAATAACAGGCGATACTAAAAAAATACATAAAATACACAAAAAAAGGTCAACAAATAATAAAAAATGATACTTTTTGAAAAAAATCTGCTTTTAAATTCGTGTTTTTTTGGTTATTTGATAAATTTCTCCAAAAAATGCCCCTATAACAGGTGGTTTTTATTACTTTGTATTATTCTCTATCGTATTACCTTCGTAAAACCAAAAATTGCATGTCTCTATCCCTATCACAACATTTGCTATGATCGTTTGAACAAAGGCCTGCCACAACATTATTCTCCGCTACAGGTAGAGACAATTTTAATTTTTACTAAAATGCTTATTTTACTTCGAAATCTTTTGTTTTTATTTGAAATCTAACTTGTCTTTATCAAAATTACAAATCTAGAGCCATTTTCAGTTTCGTTGTTAACGAAGCTTTGAATGGCGCGCCCGGAGAGGCTGTTCAAACGATCATTGCAAACGTTGTGATAGGGATAGAGACATGCGATTTTTTTTTGGTTTTACGAAGGTAATACGATAGAGAATAATACAAAGTAATAAAAACTATCGGTTATAGGGGCATTGTTTGGAGAAATTTATCAAATAACCAAAAAAAACACGAATTTAAAAGCAGATTTTTTTCAAAAAGTATCATTTTTTATTATTTGTTGGCCTTTTTTTGTGTATTTTATGCATTTTTTTAGTATCGCCTGTTATTTAGCATTATTACAGTTTTTATTTTATCAGAATAAATCGCTTAGTTTAAAATTTATTACGTTTTCTTTACAATAAGTAATTGGAAGAAAAAAATTCTATAAAATTATTTATAAAAAATCTCAAAAAAATTTTGACCTCTTTTTTGTCGATAAAAATAGGTCTAATTTCATCTATTTTCATAATATGTACACTTTAACGTGACTCACACTGTATAATGCAGGCAGCAATTTAGCGTACCTACCTACCTAGCTCTATCTTGAAGTATTCAATCAGTAAGTAGCTTAAAAAATAGTTTGTTCCCGCTACCTACCATCCGGAATTCCGGACTTCGGAACTTATCACGCCATCTATGGACAGATTTTGAACTTATAATGGCAAGAAGCATTGTTAGATTTTGTTTCATTGAGTACATTCTGTGTAAGTGTGAAACTGGCTATAAAATGAGGTATTTTAGTAAAGTAGGTATACCTTTAAAAAAATTGGATGAAATATAAGTTTGCATTTTGAACACCAAAAACCACTTAAAATAAAATCGATAAAAGTACTAAGTAGTGACGTCATTAGTGATGTGCCCAAACGAGTTTGCGTATCGTTAAAAACAATAACGGTATCAATATTTAGATTTAGATAATTAATTATGTGGTAACTTAAATTGAGTTAACCTCCAACAAATAAAACAAATTCTTTATTGCTATGTTAGGCCCTTCGCAGGGCGTTATGGGACAACATAAAATATAATCAGCTGATGCTGATAATATGAAGTGGTGGCAGAAACTCAATCACCTTTATCAGCATCTCATTATTATAGGAAATAAATTACCATTCACAACATTAAAGTGCGAGATAAGCAAATAAAGTCAATAATTAATAATAAAGAAGAGTTAATTTTTCCAATAATCAAAACTCAAAACTCGAAATTTTATTTCTTTTAACCGTTTAAATTGAATAACGTTTTTTGATTTCAAAGCAACTAAAAGTCTTTTTTAAATTTAATTATTAAGTTTGATAGATAGTCAGAAATGAATACACTTAAAATGTCTATACAGGGTACTTAACCCAGAATAGCAGATAGTAAAAAAGCTACTTTTTCTCAAAATTGCATAAATCTGTTGTTTCATCTTTGTTAGCGAGTGAACTTTATAGTGATACCAAATTGTACTTACATCAACTGGAATGATATTGGAGCGCGAGTCAAGTGCGACTGGAGATGAAACGCGACTGAATTGGAGACATTACAAATTGGTAGGCATTAATTATTACTCGTACTATTGCATTCAAATTCAAAACGTTTATTTCCGTATTCACATTACAATTTATAGTGGTATTACAAAATAGAGGTAGGTAGGTATACATTTTGACGCCCTGCAAGGGCTCAGCAAAACATTAGAGAAAGGGTTAGTAATCCCAACTAATATTATAAATGCGAAAGTAACTCTGTCTGTCTGTCTGTCTGTCTGTCTGTCTGTCTGTCTGTCTGTTACGCTTTCCCGCTTAAACCTCGCAACCGATTTTGATGAAATTTGGCATAGAGATAGTTTGAGTCCCGGGAAAGAACATAGGATAGTTTTTATCCCGGTTTTTGAAACAGGGACGCGCGCGATAAAGTTTTTCTGTGACAGACAAAATTCCACGCGGGCGAAGCCGCGGGCGGAAAGCTAGTTTAAAATAAGATGTAGTTAATCTTAAATGGTCAATATTATACAGACAATCATTATTCCATTTTATAATCTGTAAGTTACTTTTACATTAAGAAATACACTCGACATCAAATAAATCGCACTTCCCGCGACAAGTACTTTTAAACGTATGCATCCCCACTTCCCACCGATATTGGTACCATTTAAAAGCCTAGTTCTAAACTTCATTTCATTAAAGGAAAGGTTTTTACCCCAAAAATGTGTCTTTAGAAGGATCCAGAATCACTTCTTCAAAAAATAGGTAGTTACGCTTGAGCCAATTTTTATATGGCTATAAAACTGTTAAGTTGGGATTAATCGCTATCCATCTGTTAAAGAAGACACGTGTGATCATTATTTGGTTTTATAACCATATAATTTTGTCTAATTGATCCCAGAGGTAAGCCCAAAGTGATTTCTTTTTTCAAGTCACATTTCTGGTATATGTTAATCATTTATTAAGAAATTAAATGTGTTTTTCTTTAAGGATATTTATTGGGCTTTCAAATAACACCAATATTGTTGGGGCACAATGATTGTGTCAGAAGAAAATCTTTAGGGTTCGCGTCGCGGAAGGTGCGGTTTATTTGATGTTGAGTATATTTAAATACATTATACCGGTACGTTATTAACGGTATTGGAATTGACATCGAACATCACTAAACCTTATGTCATTATCTGACATTGACGTTTATTGTAACCGAGGTCTTATTGCCAGGGTATTTTTTGCAAAATATAATGGTTAAAATTAATTTAAATATTGTCATTTAGCACCATTCCCAGTTATGTTGTGATAATCTCATCGAGAAAGGGACCAACGAGATAGCCTTTACTTGGGTCCACTGTTGGTTTGTCATAGTTTGGTCAGCTTTTCAATAACGTCGCCGCACGCCTTACGTTCTCGGTCACTGCAATCATGTGTCAATGTCAAACTCAAAATGTGATGAGTGACCGATGTGAAGTCAGCTAAAGTTTTTTTTTTTTTAATTTATAAAACGATAATGCTAGTGCTTATATTGCCAAGGGTAACTAAAACAATTGTTCTAAAGACCAATCAAAACTCACGATCAAAGGTTATCGTAGCTCTTATTGGCTATTGATTTCGGTCCACAAAAGTTCGCTGATCATGAGATCTTTGTGTTGTTTGTTGGTGTTGGTCGACTTCGGAATTTGGATAGATGCGAGTGAAATAGAATGACACTGTGGCAAAACTGGAACTGGCCGAGAGTTTTTGTCACATTACAGTGATCTGTCTCTACAGATTTATTGCCGATCAATACTACTGAAAAGTGGGGACGCATTTGTTTGCTGTCCATAACACATGCGTAGTAGCCAGCAAGTAGAAGTTTACATTTGAATTTTAAACAAATGAAAGTCTGCTAGTCTTCCACAAGTTTTCAAAAGGTTGTTGGTATGTATCAAACAAATGATTTAATGTTCTTTGCTTCAATGAAAGTGCCTAGTATTTTACCTAAGTAGGTAACATAGTTTAACAAAAATATTTAATATTAATTTAAATTTTATACTTTCTGATCATGTTGAAAATAAAAATTGATGATGGGATGTAAATAAATAACAACAAAATTTGATAAAAAACACCTTTATATTTTTTTATAACAGAGAAGCTTGTTTCGTCATTTTAATAACAATAATATTGTATTTTTTTAAATAGAATATGGCTTGGTCAAGATATCAAAAGTTCCTGGCGCTGATGCTGGTGGTAACCGGCTCCATCAACACGCTCTGCACAAAATGGGCTGACCAAGTGGTTGTGAAGGGCTCCGATGGCAACGAACGCGCTTTTGACCATCCATTTTTACAGGTAAATTAAACATTAAATATTCACATTAAATTGATTGTACGTACCTTCAGAAAAAGTTAAATACTCAAGTAATGATTTTTGTCGTATTTATCCTCAATTAGTTCTACATTAATTACTATTCCTCAATAGGCCTGCGCGATGTTCTTCGGAGAGATGCTGTGCTTGCTAACCTTCAAAATACTCTGGCGCATGAAAAGCAACTCCGGCGGCCACTCGCTCATAGAAGGCAACCAGAACTTCAATCCCTTTATACTCATGCCAGCTGCCATGTTTGATTTAGTAAGTAGATTTTAATTATTTCTCATCATTTTCTTTAACAAAGTACCTATCAACTTCAAATACAATCTTTACACCTGACATTGGAGATTGCCATATCAGTAGAAGCAATAGAAAGAAGTGTCAATTTGATTGTGTATTTAGCATTCTATGTATATCTTTGCAATCCCATCAACATCTTAAATTTCATTTTTCAGTCTTTTTAATATCTCTACAACTTGCATATAGATGTAAAATTAGCAGCTTCTTAATTATCCAATATGCATTATGCTATGTAAGTATGCAGGCCTAACATTGTAAAAAATATCATCTATTATTATTTATTATCTATGATAAGGCTGATAAGATAATTTGTCACATTAAAACTAGTCATCAAATCTTTGGATCTCATTTAAATCTCTTCTTTTGCCAGCAAATAAAACAAAATGCTTATTCTTAATTTTGAGATTGACGATTTAACCATCATACTTTTGGTATAAACAAGCATTGTTTCAACTGCCTGAAACTGTCAGGCTCAGATGCAGTTTACACATGTAAGCAAAATAGCCAATATCCCCGCAGACCCTCGTCCAATTACTGGCTTATTACGTGGTCTCGTTTCATCGCGTCCCTCCTTGTATTGTTATTATATTGCAGAGGGTTTATAATGGAATCAATTATCCTTCGTGGAACTACTGTGTGCACAGCGCATAAAGTGTTAACCATCAATATCGCTATGTTGATCAGATGGATATATCCGACAGACTTTGTAGTTATACGAGTATGCGACTACAGCATAAATAATATAGATTTATGTATTGTGACTAACAGTATCACGTACGCTTTGGACGGATCGCGTCAAAAGTTTATTAGTAGCGCGAACATTGATTGCCGACGTGGCAGCCATTTGCATTTGGGTTTTAGTGAATAGCCTTTTAAACAGGCTGATGCTAACGCCTGCCGCTACATATCAATCAGTAGCTCAGATGCACTTGAAGGACTTTTATAAAGCCTTTTGGATATTAAGCATACTTATAGCCGTATTTAAGAAACCATTATGTTTCGCACTCATGATACAAGTTTCGTTCTTAAGAGTTTAAATATGACAGGGTCACACAAGAAAGGTTCCAGTTTCTTAGAAGTCACCCTATAAGTTGACACAATAAAGAATTCTGGTTTCTATACAAAAAGTTGTATTCATTCCTACAATGTCTTTTATTACCAGGTCTTTATTGTGCCATGTGTGCCAACCGACCCTTATTCAATGTTCCCTAATATTTTACAAGGACGTCAATAGAAAGACTCAACAATTCAAGATACGGGTCCGAGGTCCCATAATATCGCGATTGATCTAATAAGGGGCATTTAATATGAATAAAATTGGTACCACATTACCCCACTAGTTTATGATACGTTCATCGTAGTCTCAGTTACAGTACAGCAAAGGCAGTCATCTTTATTATAATATTTTATTCTTAATTATTTTAAAGAGGCTACTACCAGCTTATGAGCTCTATAAAAAAAAATAGTAAACGGACTAAAAATCTCTAACATACCTATTATGACATTTTTTATTCCCTAATGTCGTATTCGTTGGTTACCTAAAACCTTTTGAGGTCTTGTAAATTTATTATTATGCATCACACGTATGTAATACGCGTGGGAATAGGACCTGGTGAATTAGCGAATCATTGCGTCAATATACCAGCATCGGGTCAAAAAATTTATAGTACGAAAATGATTGTATTTAATCAATGAAAGTCTGTTTATTTAAAAAAAGTTGGAAATATGCTTTCGCTTGGATATTAGAATGTATCCCGAATACTGAAATACGACACATTATATTACTAAGATCCCTATACAGTCTGCCATAAGGGACTGCATTCCTTACTATCATTACACTACATTGAACATCTTTATACTCAAGATGCCTACTAAATTTTAATTTTGACAATGATTAACAAAACTTTGCATAACTGGCCATGTAGGTATGAATATGATGCACCCCTTTTAATTGCCAAATCTCAGCCGCTAAAAGCAAAGCGAGGGTTGATACTCGTTACACCGGCTTAAAAAGGATGACCTAGGGGTGTAATTAGGGTTGGCAAGGTAGACAGGGGAATCTAAATTTGGAAGGGGAACTCCCGGGGGTTCGCTATAAATCAATAATCTGGCAGCAGGGTGTTCTGGTGAATCCATTCCGATGCTATACCTATACCAGAAATTATAGCTAGAATACACTTATCGTCTAGGAATGTGTGATTGTGTACAAATAGCAACGGAAGGTTATCAAAACATCAGTTACTATGGTTAAGTTGATAGTAGGTACACCTAGTTAATACAGAAACTTCATAACTCCCCACGTGGAGAGTTGATTGGATTACATTATTTGCTTGCAACCACTTGCAAGATACTTGGTGACATCACTCGTTACATTATGGTTACAACAAGCACGTATAAACATACATGTTACCGTACATGTTATCGTGGTTGTAGCCATATACAGGGTGGAATTTTGTAATGCCACCTGGAGGGAAAGTACTCATAATACTGTAGATAGAAAATTTTACTAAAAGAAAACATCCTTTATTTTTGAAAAGAAAGAGAACTTCATTCAAAGATTTTCTAAAATTTTTGGAAAATTCACCACCAAACCATAAAATTTTCTGTAAATAATTAAAATAATTTTAGATTTCATTTATCAAGTTTGTTAGAGAGATTTCATCCTTATACTTAACCCTAACGATCGATGCATTAGGCTAGTTGCCTAAAAAAATTTTTTTAGTCCGTAATGTTTAATATCAAAAAATATTGGACACATATATTTTTATTTGTCAATCTAACAAATAATTACATAGTTATGGTGCGTTGAAGTTGCGCACGACGTCACAACGTGCGGCATTTTTAAGCAAGCGTTGACGTCACGGGCCTCTTCTTATGAACTTTGGGGCGCTTTATCTCTTTAAATTTTCATTAGTTTGAAAAAGTGAAAAATACGTGTAGAGTATTTTTTGATAAGTTAACTGACGGACTAATTAAAACTCTTGCTTTTTGACCCAGGCAACATCCCCATTGTAGTTAGTTCTATTCCCGGGTGTGGCAAGCAAATTTTTAGAAATCTTTGAAGGCAGTTCTATTTCTTTTTCTAAATTAAGGAATGTTTCCTTTTAGTAAAATTTTCTATCTACCGTATTAGGAATACTTTCCCTCCAGGTAGCATTACAAAATTCCACCGTGTATAAAATAAGTTCACATTGATCGAATGTTGTATGAAATCCTTATAAAGCGCTATCGATGTTGGGTGTCTCGCCGCACTAACAACGGGGTATTGATTGTAATGCACCGACTGATAGAGCTAATAATATCACTCAATGGTTTGTAATGTCTGTCATTATTGGTATCGTCGGGCAATTTTGTCTTTTTATACGCTTGGCACGCTTAGATTTTGATGGTAAAGCGTTTAAAATCAAACTGAACATAATTCAACTTCACCTTTAAATGATAATAATATTTGGTATTCATTGTATTCCGATATATTATGTTGATGCTATTTATAAAAAAACTAGCTGACCCGGCGAACTTTGTTCCGCCTTAATGGCAATAAATAAGCAGACTTTTTTTTTATTTCGAACGGGATAAAAAGTATCCTATGTCCTTCTCCTGGCTCTAAACTACCTCCCTGACAATTTTCACCTAAATCGGTTCAGCCGTTCTTGAGTTATAAGCGAAGTAACTAACACGACTTTCTTTTATATATATAAGATTAATGTGTCGTTTCAATAAGCAATTTGGTCTTTGGGTATGAGTTCTCCTACCTACTCAATTCCGTCTATCAAAGATTTCTTCACAATAAAATTCGTCCCCTGCGGGATACGAACCTGCAACTGCACTGTGAATCACAGGCCAGACGTGAGTCGTTATTACGTTTAATATTAAAGTTAAGTGGAATCTGCCAGTAACACTGTTGGGGCAACTTACTTCGCCTAGTTCAAAGGATGGCGTAACTCGGTTAAAATGGCGTAGCTTCCTACCCTCAGGGACACCGTTTGTTTAACGGCAATTTCCGGGACTACGTCGGCGTTTTGTAGATTACTAATTCAATACTCGGCGGGCGTGTGAACTAGAGTCAAAGTTATCGGAATCCTGTTTAGGGTTCGTTACGGAATAAATTCATTATTTCTATAACATGGATAAAGGCCTTTAGGTACCTAGAGACTCATTAGAAGCGTGAATAGTTAATATTAATAGAAAGATTAATAGAGCATAGATAGATAGTAAGCGCACGAAAAGTGAGGCAACTTTTAGTAGATCATTCTGGTCCACTTGAAACTTTCTGTTTTAATAAAATGTCTTATTATTAACAAACAATAACATTTAATGTGGATACAAATCTCTCGATTTCGAAAAAATCGCCTTAATTTAAACATTTTTAACAACGTTTTGACAGTAACGACATAAGATTTTTGCCTCACTTTTGACGAAGCGTTTATATGAAGACTAGAACATCTAGACTTTACTAATCTAAGTTAATATTTAGCTATGATATGCAGAAATCGCCTTGTTTAACTGGACCATGCGCAAGTCGTCTATTATAATTAGATATTTCGTAGTTAGGTCCCTACAAATTACAAATATAAAATCAGATTTTCTCCAATCAAATCAAATTCTTACTATTATTGCAGCACCTACTGTAAAGGGTCTTTATGCGCTGCTAGCTTGATCCACAGGATTAATAAACGTTCCAAATATAGCCTGCCCTGCCACCACATCGGCAAACATTATCGTGGGTCGAATCACGAAAAGGCGTAACTGATTTTTATCAATTTTACAGGAGCGACGTGTAAAGATAATTTGAAGCATGGAAAAATGCATTTCGCTTCTTTCGCAAAAATGCTTTTTACCTGTCAATACACACACGCACTTCTTGAAAAATAATTCAGTTACGATCTTTTGTGAAGTTTTTTTAATAACATGTGTATTTAACTCAATATCGCGATTTTGTTAAATACGCCTTTTCGTGATTCGACCCAAATATCGTGTGTGCTATCGAGTACTGTCCACACCAATCGATACTATATTTTTAGATCGGCACCTCCATCATGTACATCGGGCTGACGCTGACGTACGCCAGCAGTTTCCAGATGTTCAGGGGCTCCATAATCGTATTTGTGGCTGTCTTATCCATGACCTTCCTCGACCGCGTCGTGGTCAAGCGCGAGTGGGCCGGCATAGGTGAGCATTTGATTTTGATGGGTTACCTACGTGAGTGCGACAAACGTTACATCGAATTTTGTTTATTCGAAAACCTTTCTGCTAAGTTACTATACTGCGACACCTTGTTATATCGATGCCTTGTTACTGCAATGTTACGTTACATCGAGAAACTTTACTGCGAACGATTTTATAGTCGTATTTTATAATTTATTTATATTTATGTTTCTATTCTTATGTTATTTAATCAAGGATTTAACTGTTAAATATATGTAATCTATACTTATAATAAATCTGTAGAGAGGTCAATTCTGTACATTAAATATATTTTCAAAATAACTATCAGGGGGTGATTAGTGATCGATACTGATGCCAAAAATGCAATCAGTAAAATTTTTGTCTGTCTGTCTGTCTTTCTGTCTGTCTGTCTGTCTGTCTGTCTGTATGTTCCTTATAGAAACAAAAACTACTCGACGGATTTTAACGAAACTTAGTACAATTATTCTTCATACTCCTGGGCAGGTTATAGTATACTTAGGAATTCCCACGGGAACGGGAGTTAGCGGGAAATAACTTTTGTATGAAAAAATCTAAACCGCTTAAGTTAGACGCTTAAAATTTAGCATGCAGGTATCTTAGTCAACTTAAAGCTTAGTTACAACAGGATATTGCAAAATTTCCACGGGAACGGGAGTTAGCGGGAAAAAACATTTGTATGACAAAATCTAAACCGCGTAAGATAGAAGAAGGGGGTAAACGGGATCCACGCGTACGAAGTCGCGGGCGGCCGCTAGTAAGTAAATAAAATGTAATGTATTTATAATCTTATTTCATCTATAATGTTGTACCGCCCACTTTATTCTATGTATGTGTATGTAATTTAATTTTTTTTATCTATCTGCTAAGTCAAATAAAAAAGGCTTCGCAGTAAAATCGTTCGCAGTAAAGTTTTTCGATGTAACGTAACATCGCAGTAACTAGGCATCGATATAACAAGGCGTCGCAGTATAATAACTTCGCAGAAAGGTTTTCGAAGAAACAAAATTCGATGTAACGTTTGTCACACTCACGTAGGTAACCCGATATACCAGACCAATTTTATTACTTGCTGACAAAGTTCCAGATAGTAAATAAATATACAAATCAAAGTTGTACTTTATCTGACAGATAAGTTTCTGATAGCTTATCAGGGACTTTAGTACTAGTAGACTTCCGCAAGTAGTGAAACAATTTGAATTATAAAATCATCAATGTACTTAGCTGACTATAAAACATTTTCACAAATGTTTTGAAATTCCAATATCCGTTGTTTTACCGGTTACCTAATTGGCGATTTTTATTTTTTATATCAATGTTGTTAAAATGTATTGTTTCCATTAATTTGTGTAATCGTGTTGCATGACTGTGTTCCGTGTAATCTCTGCTAGCGAAAATGTTGTTTTATCCCCCAAAGCACAGCAATATGCGAATTTACATTTACTTTGCTTTTTTACCCAAGCGAATGGTTTGTATTTTTTATTATTTTGTCAAGTAGGTACTTTATCATGTCTTAACACAATAGAGCTTTGTAGTTGAAGTAAATAGTAACAATCGACTCATTATTAATGAAAAATGGTACGACTGAACGACAACAACAATAAACCGTGAACATACATAGAGTGGAATTTAAAATGAAACACTGGGATGTTTTTCAAGATACCAGAATTTTATGTTTTAAAGGAATGTAGCTAAAATAGTTATGTTAGTAAGGTAAAGTCACCAGTCATGGACCAGTAGGTACCTGTATTTTTGTGTTTTTCTTAGTTGGGCTTTAAAGTGAAAAAAAAACCCAGTCAGTTTAACTTACATTATTATTACAAATGGCTTCATGGTATCAAATAGTGGCATGAATCACTAGTTCAGAGTTCGGTTTCCGCGGGTCTTGGCTTGTTTATACGCCGCTACTCGGAACAGGCGTAGCATCCAAAACATCGTACGATGCCGAACAAAACACTGTATCAAAACACGCTCGTGCAGCGAAAACTGAGATGGAATCAATACGCAGCCTTAACAGTATGCCCCATATCGTCGGGGTTATAAATTTTGAAATATTTGTTTGTCTCGAAGCGCTGTTGGGGCCCAAATAATACGGGGCAAAATATATATTTTTGATGTTCATACGGGTTAAAATTGTATAAATATTTTTGATTTGATTTGAATGACGATCGAAGGATAGGTTTACAAAAATGAATTCTCGATACATGGGAAAAGATTCCACCATTCGTCGATAGTTAATTAGAAGGTTAGATGATATATCCTTCCTACCCTTTTAGAGAAAAATTCCGTAACGTCATAACAACATAATAGGTATTTCACACGGTTCACACCGCGTACCCTCGCAAATCTATCAGAGCCGCCCATTATAGTATTTTGCATTATTGCTTTGTCCTAGCTGTCCCCGCCAATTGACATTCATTAAAACGCGTCGTTGCAGCCTGCACGTACCTACTGCATACAGTACGCTCGTATAAAATGAAATGATTCATGACCTCTATAATATAATATTAAATCTGGGGTGAACACACAGATACAGTTTGTCGGTGAATCATCATACAACACAGTTGAACACAGCTGTTTGCAACTCGTGTTACCAATAATTTATTATATGTATAAAAATGAATCGCAAAATGTGTTGGTAAGCGCATAACTCAACAACGCTTGGACCGATTTCCTTTTTTTAATGTTCGTTGAAGTCCAAAGATGGTTTTTTTTACGGCGAGAAAAGTTCGAAAAATTTCCGGGAAACCCCTAAAAATACACAAAACTTCACTCCTAAGGGGGTAAAACGGGGTCGACGCGTACGAAGTCGCGGGCGGCCGTTAGTTGTAAATAAAAGTACTGTGTACCAGAAAACGAAATGGTTGCAGATAATGAGCTATGACTGCTGCGTGGAATTTTAACACGTATTCAATATTTACTATTATGGTGAATCAGAAATTCTTTTCAGAGTCTGCTATTTCTATCACGGTAAATCGGTAAATCAAGGTAGATTTAACAATTAAATGTACATAGTTAGGTAATTATGAGAACATTAAAAATAAAATCATTCAGTACGAGATAAGGCCACTTGTAATGGTAATATTATCCCCAAAACTAATTATGAAAAGCGGCGATTGCCGAACGGTGAAGGTGTCTGCTGACTGGCCAACTCGTGATCCGAGGAACGCCGGTTCGATCCCCGCCTAAGCATATTTAGCTTACCAAGCACGGGATTATAGTGTTTCGTATTTACAAGTTGCTAAAATTTTTCGAAAAACATAATTATTATTGTGAAATGCCACAGAAAATAATACAATCTAGTGCTAAAGGCATTGTCAATTTGATTATTGTAAGGGGTAATATTTCGCACTATTGACTCCTGCAAATAATTATTTTTATTTCACCTTGCAAAGCATCGCTGTTGCTGTGTTTATCATGCATGCTGTTTCTACATTCTGTATTAATTTCAATCGTGAAGGAAAGTGTGGGAGACGATAAAAAAGGCTGTGAACAATAATTTGCTTCAGGCCTGGTGATCCTCGGGCTACTGATAGTGGGAGGCACAGATGCCCTGTTCCAATCGGCAGGGGAGTCCAAAGGAAGGAACAGCCTCATCACCGGAGACCTGCTCATCATAGTAGCGCAGGTCGTGTCGGCCTGCCAGATGGTGTATGAAGAGAAATACGTCGCTGGTAAGTTAGGCCCAGAACAGACGGTGAAACGCAACTGCAACGAAACTGCAACTTTCTGATGATTCTGATGAATGAAACTGAAACTGAAAGTTTCAAACTGGTCGCGTCATGCGTGGTCTCTCAACGGACGCTATGGCAGAAACTTAGATGCAACTCAAAAGTAACTAGCAGTTGCAGTTGCGTTTCACCGTCTGTTCTGGGCCTTACAGAAACTAGCTGGGTCATTTATACGTACCTACATATTACGTACACGAGACTATTTTCACCCCTCGTTCTCACCGCTGCAACTCCTGTGTAGCCAAGATCTACAACTTGATCGCCAATTAAAACCCTACCAATGGAGGTCAAGTTTATCCCGGTATAAAAGTTAAATACCGTACCTTAACAGTGTTTCAAAAGTTCGGGCAATTCGACCATTGTTTCCATTGGTACACCAACATTGGGCAATTTCAGTATAAATAGAAATTATGTCGCTGGTGAGTCACAAAAAGTAGCCGGATCATTAATATTACAGTGTTTCAAGTCTGGTTTGACAAATACCACTATTGATTCCATTTGTATTCCAACTTTAGGCAATGCCACTATTGTTGGCATACTTACATACATACTTTGAGAAATGTCACTCACTATTGATTACGTTTGTATACCAACTTTGGTAATTTCATTTGTTTACCAATCTTCACTCGTGAGGGTTTCAAAAAGTACGATTCGCCTGTCCATTTAAGCTATCCTGAAATAATTGACAATCAATGGGTTCCATCTCTGACAAATAATAGCATATAAGTCAAGCTATCTTCGTAATATTAACTTTTATCAAAATTGGTTCTGCTATTAAGGCGTTTAAACTAAAAAAATAAAACCCGACAGTTTCATTCGCATTATTAGAATAGACTAGACTAGAACTAAAGGTAATTTAAGTACGAGCTATAAAGGAACATCAGATGAGCTAAAGATATTTTGTCCAGTTGAGGAAAGTAGAAGGTAATTGACCAACTCGACCGTCAGATGTTATCACGGTACATGGCCTCCGACCGGGGTTAATGACTGATAAGGTCTCTGGCACACCTCCGCAAAACCATGACAGTAAATCCCAGACCTTACACATAATATCTGCGTTGGTTTTATCAAACCGAATCTGATGATGGTAGTCAGCCATTTTTGGCTTATTCCACTATTCCCCGTTGACAATCCCCGTCAACGAGTAATAGTGAAGTTTTTGTTCACTATTCCTCGATAAATTAGGATTTTATTTTTAACATTATAAGCTTCAATGAGGATCATTTCGATTTTTAGCTGTGAATGCAGATTTATAGGGCTAAGAAATCCTTAATACACAGTCCAAAAATTTTTGTTCTACGACAAAAATTAACGAAGTTATGGCCAAATTACTAAAAAAGTTCACTGACCGCCCGGCGCGGGGACGATGACGTCATTATATCCGATCCGAACGCTGCCGGCTTACTGCGTGGATAGAAAATATTTTTTTCTAGCCAAACTATCAGTTTTAGAGAAANAATATTTAAAATTTAAAACAAGCATCCTTTTTATGTTTCAACTGTTTCACAAAGATTTCAATGAGAGTTTTTGATAGACTTTTTGATGTCAATTATTGCATATTCTTTTAGCTGTCGAACGAATTTACTTTACTTTTATGCTTATAGGTCCTGTACATCGGAAGATATTGCTAAATTAATTAATACACCCAGACACAGAAACCAAAAAACTGCAATTTTTAAAAGTAGGCCCTACTCGAACAAAAATTGGCACTTTAAACTTTAATCATTTGCAAACGGATCCCTAAAAGGAAAAATAGTCTTAGAAACCCCTAAACCAAAAAGTCATATCTAACGATACCCCACACGATGAGGTAGATGAAAAAAATCATCCCCACTACATGTAGGGGAGCTACCCTAAAAAAAATTTTTTTTTTCAAAATTTTATTTTGTTTTTTTTTTGTCGGCGTGATTAATAAACATACCTCCACAAAATAACAGCTCTCTCTCTATTCTCAATAGTTTCCAAGCAAAACCTCGGACAGACCGACAGACATATCGAAACTATACTCAACATGAAATAAACCGCACCTTCCGCGACGCGAACTTTAAAGATTTTCTTCTGACACAATCACAGTGCCCCAACTATATTGGTGTTATTTGAAAGCCCAATAAATATCCTTAAAGAAAATAACATTTAATTTCTTAGTAAATGATTAACATATACCATAAATGTGACTTAAAAAAAGACCTCACTTTGAGCTCACCTCTGGGATCAATAAGACCATTTTTTATGGTAATAAAACCAAATAATGATCACACGTGTCCTCTTTAACAGATGGATAGCGATAGATCCCAAGCCCAACTTAACAGTTTTATAGCCATAAAAGTTGGCTCAAGCGTAACTACCTTTTTTTTAAGTGACTCTGGATCCTTCTAAAGACACATTTTTGGGGTAAAAACCTTTCCTTTAATGAAATGAAGTTTAGAACTAGGCTTTTAAATGGTGCCAATATTGGTGTGAAATGGGGATGCCTACGTTTGAAAGTGCTTGTCGCGGGAGGTGCGATTTATTTGATGTCGAGTGTATAAGGGTTCCTTGACAGGACTACGGAACCCTAAAAATGATGCTTGTTTTAAATTTTTCAATGGTATAAAAAAAATAGACCGTGAACATACCTTTTTTTCCACTTTTTAGATGCACTAGTCATTTATTACCTAGTTTAAAATTTTAAGGGCTTGAAATTTGAATTTGGCTGTTTAACTAACAATTTATCACGAATCCTTTAACTAAAAACAGATTGTTAAATATCACTATAGATTGGGCGAGTTATACCCTAGTGATTTTACAGGTATTATCTGGCCCGGACCTTCGGACGAGATGAAGACTAGTATTTAAAAAAGTTATTAACTGGTCCGCGGACCAGATTTTCGGTGGGCCAGATAATACCTAACCCGATTTTACGAGGACAGTAGTACGAACACGGTAAAGAGAAGAAATTATTTACGGATTGAGAATGAGGATCATTTCGATTTTTAGCTGTGAATGCAGATTTATAGGGCTAAGAAATCCTTAATACACAGTCCAAAAATTTTTGTTCTACGACAAAAATTGACGAAGTTATGGCCAAATTACTAAAAAAGTTCACTGACCGCCCGGCGCGGGGACGATGACGTCATTATATCCGATCCGAACGCTGCCGGCGTACTGCGTGGATAGAAAATATTTTTTTCTAGCCAAACTATCAGTTTTAGAGAAAAACTTGTAATGACATTTATTCATCAGAATAAAGTAAGCTATCGATAGGTAATTTTTTAAAATAGAAATTGTGAAAAATATCGCAAAAAATCCATACGCTCATACGATTCAATGGAACGCAGAGACGCGATTGGGTTCTCCGCGGTGGTATATTTGGCGATTTATTCAAATGAAATGTTCTTAAGTGTTTTCTTCTTCCAAGTAAAATATAAAAATGTATAAGTATTAATTTATTTACTTGTAACAATAAGGTATAGCTAAGGCAGATACACTCTGCCTAGAGCTAGAGCTTAATCGAGCGTGTGTGTGCAAACAATTTAGGCCCTTAAGGTGTCAAGGCGTTCGAGTCCCCGATAGTACCTACCTATCTATTCGCAGTTCCCATGGGCGGACCAGCTGCTGCAGGAAAGGACAGCTGCTCCCCCTGGAAATCTATTTAATCTTAGCCTAGAAGCTGGGTATGACTCCCCCGCCCCCCTCCTCTCCCCAGGTCATAAGCTGGGCATGACTTCCCCCTCGGCCAGAAGTTGGGTATGATTTATTTATTTTGATGAATAAATGTTATTAAAAGTTTTTTTCTAAAACTGATAGTTTAGCTGGAAAAAAATATTTTCCATCCCAATAGTACGCCGGCTGCGCTCGATTCGGATATAGTGACGTCACGCGGCCCTGCGTACGTTGACTTTTAGCGGCAAAAACGGTCTATGTTTATTACTTAATATCTTCGTAAGTAATGGTCCGATTTGGATAATTCAAAAAGATATATCTTTCTTATGTCTTAAAGATTAACGTAGATACTAGTTTTATTGAATTTTCTACAACAGTACTGATCCTCATTGGCGTTAACGGGGAATAGTGAACAAAAAGTTCACTAATCCCCGTTGACGGGGATTGTCAATGGGGAATAGTGAAATAAGCCTCATTTTTCGTAGTTACCCAATATTTTCTTAATTGATTTAAAAGCTAAAAAATAGTTCAATAAGAGGCCACGAAATCCCGGAATGAGTTGCGAAAATGTCAGACAACCTCAAAAATATCAGAATATTTTCATTAACTCGAAAATAATAAAATATTCTGACATTTAAATAGTACAGGGTGTGTTAGAAAAATAAACGAACATGGAACTTCATATATGCCCGAATCATACATGAATATATTCGTACACCTAACTAACTACGTAAAAATACCTCCCCATTTAATTTAATATGTAGCTAACATATCGATTCTTTCTTCATTGCAAACGTCAACCTCTTCAGGTCTAAACATCCCGCCGCTGCAAGCCGTGGGTTGGGAAGGCGTGTTTGGGTTCTCGGTGCTGTCAATGCTCCTGGTGGTATTCTATTGGATCCCAGCGCCGCCGCACTTTGGGCACAACGCTCGTGGGACAGTCGAGGATGCTATAGATGGATTGGTGCAGATCGGTGAGTGACGACGGTATTTTATTTAACTTACTAGCTTTCCCGCAGCTCATCCTCATCCTCACAAACTTTCGCATTTATAATATCAATAGGATAATCCTCCTGAATTCCCACAATAGACAGCCCTTTAGGAAAAAAAGTTGTGAGATATTCTGACGGATTCCCGAACTACTCAGCTCACGCGGTCCAGTAGAATATGGACTTATAATTATAAGGCTATCTTGTCTGCGCTAGATAGAGCGCCATTTAGAAACCTGACTCTGAGACGACTTATCGCAGAAAAAAATGATGATCGTGAATATCGTGATCATTTGCTTACGAGGTTTGAGTTAAATAAGTCATCCATACTTTTGATTGAGTCAATATGATCAATAAAAATAACTAAATATCACCAAAAAGCGACCGTTATCGGTACATCCTTGGTAGTAACAGGCCTGTTCATCTCCGCGAGTTTACATCGAAAACAAAACACGCACGATGGCCCACCTACAGGATACTATTCGACAAGGCCTCACATACGAGCGAACACTGACGCACGCACGCGTATTCTTGTGTATGATGGAAGAAAATAAAGAAAATGGTGTACTAAATACTGTGTAGTATTTAAATGCCTAAATAATAATAAAAACACAGAATGTGCTTTTTTAAGTTGCATCAAGACACTGATAGGCAAATAAGTAGTTAATATTATTCATGATAATTCATGCTAAATCATGTATTTCCTCCGCCATTTTCCGCAGTTTGGCACCACACGTCACATCATTTTACCGAAGTCAGCCCTATAGCTTCGGCGCAGTGCCGATCACTGACGTTTGTCAACAAAATGGTGCTTGACTCTTGAGACAGGCTAAATTAACCCTTATTTTCCTGTGTACCCTTGGCTGTTCCCTTGATGGTACAGTGGAAAATAAATTTTAACCGCTGTACCCTTGGCCGTAAAACCCAACCAACTTAAATTGTACACGTGATCAAGAGGACTAGCTTTTCTTGAATTTGGCCAAAAAACAAAAACAAATGAACATCGATAAAAACAAATGAAGTAACATGGATGTAGATAAAAGTAAAACCTAATTAAGGTAAGTGCCCCCTACTTCGGTATATTAAGGCTCTGACGAATTTNCATCAAAATATTATTCATAATATCCTTGATTCGGTAGTATCACGAAACAGGGGACACCCGAAAAATAATATGTACGCTATTTCGTGAGTCAATTAATCGCAATTTTAAAGGAATTCTACGTTTTCATATAACTTTTTTCTAAGCCAAATCAATTGTCAAGGAACACATGAAACCACTATTACAAGTTTTATGCAAATGGACGTTTCTTCGCCTTTCTATAAGCTTAAGAAGTTGGAGCGCTAACCTTACGGTGAGAGCAACATTTTCACGCCGCGCGACTGTTTTTGGCTCTCTGAGAGTTTGAAGCTTTGTATTGCTCTCATTTTTGGCGCCACAATGTTGGTACTTGGTTTTTTAGATACTTTGAATAATAGAGTTTTTGTAGTAATAAAGAATTTTTATAAATAATATTCCATTTGCTTATTATTTGAGCTAGAAAAAAAACTTACGAACTTACGTACTATCACGAACTAGTAGCCGTTTACCTTATAATTAATTAAGTACATAGAATAAAGACAATATTATGCCATTTTCCTGTACCACTTCTGAAATGTCAAAATTGTATTACTGTCGATCGTCATGTAACAATACCGCCATTCCTCTCAATAAAACAAGGTATATCATCGTCAATGCAATTAGCTTCCATGATAAAATTCACAAAAATATTGTAAAATCAGTTATCAAATAACATTCACAGGGACAATTGCGCAGAAGAATAATCTCAAGATACCATATTTCTTTTTCAGAATAATAAAATTAGCCAAGTGCGTGTCGTGCCACGTGCAATGTATGGTTCCGTAGTTGTCCGTCGTTAACACAATATATTTCAGAAAAACCAAGCAATTACTTCATCTAAAGTCACTTTTAATATTTTCTTCTAAGGAATTTTCACTAGTAAAGAAATTTTATAATACATGAGTTAAATGACTATTACTCTAAAAAGAAACGGTTACATTAAAGAGGTTCAATATCAATCCTAAAATAGGTACAGGATTACACTTAAAATGGAAAACTATAGTCTCAATCTCATTAAACATAGGTAAATACTAAATCCTCCTAACTTACGAAGTTTGACCTTTCATCATCAGCTCACCAAAAAACCTGAAGTAATACAACTGTATGAACATACGTACCTAAAATATTTAAAGAGTTATTCTCCAACTCCTAACCGTTAAGGAGTTTTACCTTCCATCGTCACCTCATCAACATTAATTGATGACTACCAGATGCATATATTTGAATATCTTTAGAATAAATATGAAAAACGATATACGTGCCTATAAAATTTAAGGGTTACCCTCGATTTCCCTAGGATCCCATCATCAGATCCTGACTTGGTGACAATGGGACCACCTCAGAACCTATCGAACAAAAAAAAAGAATTTTGAAAATCGGTTCACAATTGAGGAGTAATCGGTGAATATAAATAGAAAAAAAAAACATTACACACAGCCGAACATAATTATAACCTCCTCCTTTTTTGAAGTCGGTTAAAAATGGCGTAATATTATCTTTATTCTATGTACTTAATTAATTATAATTAGGTTTTAATTTTATTTACATCCATGTTACTTCATTTGTTTTTATCGATGTTCATTTGTTTTTGTTTTTTGGCCAAATTCAAGAAAAGCTAGTCCTCTTGATCACGTGTACAATTTAAGTTGGTTGGGTTTTACGGCCAAGGGTACAGCGGTTAAAATTTATTTTCCACTGTACCATCAAGGGAACAGCCAAGGGTACACAGGAAAATAAGGGTAAATTCCAAACCATATTGTTAATATTTTTTAAATACCTTCGCGAAGTAAAACTTCTGTACGTAGTACTTATTATTATTCTGTGGTAGTAACAACAAACCGGCGCTATTATTACTGCCCATTAAAATCATACCAGCCTTTTGGAAATAACTGCATTTCAAATACGGTAAAGTAGAATCATCATTAATACGATTTTATGACATTACAGGTAACAGCGCAATACTGATGGCGGCCATAATAGGCACCATCGTCTCCATCGCGTTCTTCAACTTCGCTGGCATCAGCGTCACCAAGGAAATGTCTGCCACTACTCGAATGGTTTTGGACTCTGTTAGGTAAGTTTTGTTACGTACTTAATTGATATCGTTCGTTCGTTTCAGCCAAATGACGTCCACTGTTAGACTAAGGCCTCCCCCAAGGATTTTCATAACGACCGGACTGCGCTGCCCGCATCCAGACTCTTCCCGCGACCTTCACCAGATCGTCAGTCCACCTAGTGGAGGGCCTACCCACGCTACGTCTTCGGCTCGTGGGTGCCACTCGAGAACTTTTCTGCCCCACCGGTCATCATCTCTACGAGCTTGGGGTCATTGGACAAAATTCTACGTGCTCACAGACCGGGCTTTAGACGACTCACCCAACTCTCTCGGCCTAGAATAATTTTACTATCTCGCCCGTCCACTCGGTAGGTGTGATCAAGGCAATGCTGCTAACATAAGAAACGTGACGTTAAGTTACACATCCACCATTCGCTATCTCCAGGACGCTGGTCATCTGGATGGTGTCGCTCGCGGTCAAATGGCAGGACTTCCACTGGCAGCACCTGATCGGCTTCGCCGTGCTCATCCTCGGCATGGCGCAGTACAACGGCATCGTCCCCAAGGTGAGCTGCCGGCGCCAGGCCGAGGCCACGGAGCCCGAGACCGAGGCCGTCAACCCGGTGGCCGCGGCCGCCGACCCGGAGGCCTAGGGCTCACCTGCCGTGGCCATCCCGCCGGTCCCCACGCCGCCAGGCGCCTGACAGTCGAGCGGGGTGGTGTGTTGGAACTCGATTCCTTCCATCCCCCCCACGCCGCTTCTCAGCGATTCCTCAGTGGACACCGTCTCACAAATGTCCTCAGATATCTGCTTGTCAGTGGAGTAAACTGCCCATCATCGGCGACCGGCGACTGTATACGACCGCGCGACCGATGCGAGTATTCTTATGCTCCCATACACAATATATTGTTTCCTAAACGAAACATTTGCGTGTCTTTAAGAAGAATACAATTCATGGGACCCAAAGGAAACTTGCAGCTACAAGGATATTTTCGTTCTTCAAAGGCAACGGCTTCTAATGTGCAATAGTGACTGCTAACAAAAACACTTATAATTAAGTAGTGATTACCCTTTTAATGTTTATCTGTCTCAAACACAATCCTTGCAGTGTTTATCTACGAATTTATTGTATTTTCGATGGCTGTTCAGTAATTTCGTACCTATTAATCATTTATAATGGGTGTTTCAATTTTCAATATATGTTATCACTTCTATTGTAAGTAATGATACAACAAGTAACAATCTTGTAATATACATTTTGCCGAACAGATGTCAAAATGCTAATGTGAAAATACACTTAGTTTTAGTGAGGACCTAAGTATGTCCTGATTTATGTGAAATGAATTTAATAATTAAAGGCTCATGTTGAAAACTACTGTGAATGTCCAATATAGAATGTGATGGATGTAGATCATAAATATACCTATATATTTTTGTGCTAAGATTTGTAGAATTATTTAGATTTAAGTCATATTTATTCATACATATTAAATACTTATAAATAATGTCGTGATTGACATGTTTTTAATAACTTTTACTCGACAATACTATTCTTGATCTAGTATTTAAAAAAAATGATATTTTAATATTTGTATAATGAAGTGATTTATGAAAACATAAGTGAAACAAAATTAATTAATTGATACCAATTTGGCACAATAAGAGAAATCGTGATGATAATGTACAAATATGAGACTATTCATTTTTATATATTTCAAAAATAATATTATATCGCTTAGCATAGGGTAGCGATTAGCTACCCTGTAATATTTAAACGGAAATAATGGCTTACTTAAAAAAATCTAATATAAAGTCAAAAATACCGTATGTCATTAAAAGGTATCTAAATCATCGCCCTGAACTATTTTGTAACGTAAATCTGTTTACGTATAATATTTACTTCTTGACCATTAAATGGTTGCGCTATGTACAAACTACACCAAACATGGTTCTGATTGAACAGAATTTTTGTATACCTATCCTGTATTTGAATATTGTAATTTTAACGCCAGCAAAGGCTGATAATGTAAACATTTATAAACGAGGAAGGGGTAGGTAGGTTATAATAATGTATGTATGTTAGTACTTGGTTGGGATAATTCTATATACATAAGGTGTGCCTTGGGACGGATTTGCAATTGATTGTAAATAAAGACAATTAGTCTTACCAAGCGTCTAGACTTACGGCAAATTATTTGCCTCAAAAGTAATTTCTAAATTACCCCGAATATCGCGGGATTCCTGGCGCTCATGCGGTGTACCGAGCTATTGGTCTGCCAAATTGTGATAATGTAGTTGTCGTTGTAATTACTCCAAGAAAAAATGTTTTAACTACGTCAAATGTCCCAAATCTTAGAAAAATGGATTTCCACGTGTAAATACATACTTTGATTTAAATACATGCTTTGATTTCCCGACATAAGTAACTTTCATATCATAACTTTGAAATGGCATGATTATTAAAAACTGGAGAGAGAAAGACTCTGAGATATTTCCAAAAATACAAAAACCCGTGCCTTCTTGACTATTTATATTTCGGAAACCTTTAAGTCTTTCACACATCTCATTGTAATTTGCGACTGCTAATGTTGTAAAATTAAACCTTAATAATAACTTTACACCTTTCTAAATATAGTGAGATGATAGATCGTATGATTTGTAAGTCAGTCGGGAAAATTTTGTAAAAGTATTTATTAATATTTGATGGAAATAATGAATACAGGATAAAGTGTTAGTAATTAACTGATTACACGTAAACTATGTAATGATTCCTATTCCTATAATATAATAGATGTCCAAATGCTACATTTTTCCGGTGATCCTCTTAAAATTAATACAAGACCGGTCTTGGTAGGCCGGAAAGTAATGCAATGAGTGCCAACTGAGGTGCTAGAATGTTCGTAGTAGACACGAGAATGAATATGAGTACTGAAAATTCAAACTACCTACTATCTCACAAAACACAAGTACACTTAAAATCGGGTATAGATTATTTGCAACACAACATGTAATAGAAAATATGCATTAACAACTACGTGCGCGCGCACTCACAGAGTACTAAGCTGTCTTACGTGGCCATTAGCGACCAATCTAAGCCGCGAACAAGCAAACCAGGCGATTATTTTGAATTAAAGAATACGAGCAAAAACTACCGGAAACGGACGCACAGTAAATGCGCGTGCGCAAAGAAAACATATCTTCATCCCTACTTAATGCAATTAATCTCTACCTTGTTTAAGATATAATTAATTAAAGCCTATTTTCGTATGGTGACGTTTTCTCTTATAAAATTAGGATTACAGATACAAATTGGGGCAACGGAAACCCGCACAGGGTTTATTAGATTCTGTGCTATCAGCACAGTCGCAACTTAAAAATGCACATAAAAAGACGCGTGTAAAAATGGTCTTATGACGGTATAATATTTAAGTAGGTATATGATGATAAGTACTACTTTTCTATATGTATGTAACTTATGTGATATGTATGCATACTCAGTCTTAATTAGTAACTCAAAATACTGTAGAATCACCTCTAATTATCTCATTAGCAGTAAGTGCAACCAATATGATATTATCTCTTACCTATTTGTATGTATCTTCAGCAAAGTTGAGTCAGCGTGTAACATGCGGCTCAATTTCAACATAGTATATTTCTATATTTAGTGTATACAGGGTAGAGATGAAATTGTGACCAAGAATATTTTGTTTATCAATAACATAGTTTCGCACAAAACAATAAAAACTTCCTTGTCAATATTCGACTATGAATTCTTTATCGATTAAAACGTCCCCAACCTCCTGTAAATTATCTACCGGTTTATGATAAACTACTTTTTATTAGCATGCAGTTTCGTCTTAACTCCGTTTTAAACAAACATAATCGTATATTATTGGTAACTTTAGTGGTTATAACATACTATCTATATTCTCTAATAAGTATTCGGAAAATATACATTTCCACGATTTGCTCATTAAATTGGGTCGATTTGTAGATTTGTGAATGTGCTTGAAGCACTCTCACGCACGTGACAAATGCATATTTTATAATATTTGGTGTGTCGCTTAAATGTACTGAACTGAGTGCACACCACACCCTGTATACTTTAATGATATTAATGTATAATCTAACGTCTGTATGTGATATTCCAAAGTCCAAATTAAGGAATGTAAATCCTAGTGATAAAATATATTTTCGAGGAATATTGTATCACTGCATTTGAAATGATATATTATGATTGTAAAGTAACCTAATTGTATTTTATTAACTCAGTAGTGTGAGTGTAAGAAATAAGTGCTACCCTATACTGTACTGCCTGTGAATGCTACTAGAAATAATCGAATCTATTTGTGATGGTCCTAATAGGAAAATATTTAGTTTGCGTCCTAATCTCTTACTGAAATTATAACAATGTTAAGTTATACACTTTTCAGTCATATCACATCCCTTTAGAAGCAGAATATGCCCATTTTTCACACAAACAGGCCTACTTGATGTTACGATTATTTTTAGAAATGTTTACTTCTGAATTTTCTATGTTATGGTAAATTATAATGAATATCGGTGTCCAATAATAATCTAAATGTCAGTGGTATCTGTTGAAAAAAAAGAAACGACATATCCTTTTTAAGTATTTTTTAAACTAATAATACCTTTAATGTTTACCTACGTTCGTAAGCCATATTTTTTCTACTTCGTAAGGTATGTTATTGGTTATCGCGTATAAAATATATTATTTCAAGATAATTTTATTGTTTTGAAAAATTTAAACTTATTTGTTGTCTGTAACGAAATAATTTAACTTTTTTTAATAAAATATGTCGTCAAAATCATGCTGTTTGTATTTACGACTTTCTATTTACTTTTATATTATAACTTGGAACTTAGAAGTGACTAATAATAATAAAATACAGTGGTCGAATTTAAATTTGTATATTAAAACCGTTATTAACTATAAAAAAAAATCAACTATTGTCTACTCTAGTTATAGTAGCGTGAGCTAAGTTGGTTCCTTTTCCGGTTCAAGTTTCTTTCCATGAGCTGTAAATAAAAAAAAACATGTCAAAACAAAACGATAAACGCTAGGTTCGTACTCGTATTTGTGCAAGTCTCGCAGGGAATTCACCTTTTTCTACACAAAGCCTACTTGTTCACATACTTACATGATGTAGGCGACGAGCGACGTTTAATGTAGTGTGGCACTTAACTTGCCACTCTACTATAAGTATCTTTCGCTGTTACACATAAGCATGTCACTTGTGCTTATTCATGCCAGCCAAATGATTGCTCCAACATTCAAATTATTCTTTCTTCGCGACAGGACCAGAAGCATATTAGATATGGGGCCCGAACTAGAGGTCCCTCCACCTAAGCACGCTACGCCAGGACATACCTAACTTTACAGGCAATAGTCTTTAGTTTAGTGGTAAGACCACCTGCTTCAGACTTCCTGTTCGGTTTGGTTAGTAAGACCGACTGGCTAGCTACCACCGTGTTCATTCCGGCAGTTGGAGGTAGATAGCCAGTTCCTCTGATCATCACTTCTCGTCGTGTGATATAGACCAAGCGCTTCCTAAAAAGATTACCTATTCAATAATGAGGCATAGAAAAACTAACCCAGCATCTCTCCCTTTAGCCAGTAGAAGTATCTGATGGCAGAAATGTCCCTCTTGCCGGCTTCGTCGCGCAGATTCGCCTTGAGGGACTTCCTCAGCACTCTCGCGGCTATGTTCGAGTAGTTCACGTAGCTGGAGACAAGTTTAAGCTAGTTTAGTCTTTCTTATCTTCATACCCCCCCAGTCGAAGCCTATGTAAGGCTGCCGTTTAAACCATGTTTAAAAAGAGCGAGAGTTCTAGGTAACGTTAGAAATCAATGCAATAATATCAACAGAGAATAGGTGATGAAACTCTTAAGGTTTAGTTTAAGAATACGTTACTTCTCCTAAGTTTGGCATTATGAAAAAAACGAGGTCATTTTCTGTAATAGTAGTGTCAACGAAACGGTTGACCGTTTAACTTTAAACTTACAAATTAACATATTTCCTGTACACAAACGAAACAATAGTAAATTGGTGTGTAATAAAACAATGTGTCTAAAATTAGGAGCATGCTTCGCTGAATGCGATCTAAGGCTAGCCGCACATGTGGACTGCTCTAGACTGACAGCTCCATGCCTCCATGTATCCGGGTAGTCATAGTCATAAATGTTTATTGCATCATGTTGGTACATTTGGATCTTTTCTTTAATGCCGTCTCTCGTCGCACTTAAAGAAAACGACGAGCAATCCAAAGTTTTCTCTCAAAACTGCACACCACTTAAAAAAATGTCGCTGACCACATGAATATCTGCCCGTGTGTTCGCAGACTTACACTGGTTACAATTAGCTATGCTAATTAGTACTCCTGCTTAACATCTTCAGTTAAACAAATTGAAAAACAAACCAATGATGGCCTGGCTTGGTAGCGCGACTTATCGCCTCAGTGCGTCTCAGGTTCGATTCCAACTCCTTTTCTAATGTGCAGGGAGAGGATTATTAGGCACTGTGCAGGGAGAGCCCTAGTAGGAATACCTTACTACAACTAGGTACCTCACTCTAGAATTTATTTAATTATACAAATATTTACTTGAGGCCAACCATCCTCCACGTGCTCATGGTGAATTAAGGGTCACGGGCCTTCCATAAGATCTACGAAACTTCCACCATCAAGTGTATTTTTATCCACTAAAATCGTGTGTACACTTACAAAATGGATTTATAGACAGTGACAATAGTATGTCAATTGAAAAACTTATATGAATAACGTGGGTGGCCAGGATTTAAAAGTAAAAGGAGTACCTACATACTTATATCATATTATACCTATTTGTTGGTAGACAACACAGGGCAATACGCAATGAAATCCCTCGCGATGTCGCGAACAGTTATAATAACAAAAGCGCGGTTCAAATATATAAAAATAACTTGTTCAGAACAGAGCCGCAACATTTTTAACTTATTTAAAGCGACGATTGTGAAAACTTGGTTATTTCTTGGAAACTTTCCCAGTGAAATACTGAACTCCTGAAGGGTAAAAGGACAAGCATGCGCAATGCTCCCGACGGTCCTAACCCAAAAAATGTATCGAGGTCACCTTGACGACATCGTTTACCTAATTCTGCTTTTGTCGAGGCAAATACAAAGTATTTTTTATTTAATTATCAGTAAGTAAAACATTTTTAATGTAAAAAAATCGACCGCACAAGCCCTACATTTTCCATGGAATTACATTCCGTTTCATCATTTAGCGAGGGTTCAACGTTTAACTGCGCTGATTGCACCATACTCTTAGTGGTTACCTAAGTAATTCGGAGGCAATGTACGAACTTAGTCCTGGTTACGCATGGCGCACGGTGACCTTACTCTTGACCGAGAGCCGTGTCCTTCATTTGACCTTTCCGGTCTGGACTGTACCACCTTTACACGGCCTATTTATGGCTCCATTTTATTTACATCGCTGATGTTGCAGATTTGATGATAGGTACTGTATTGCTGTGAGTTTGCAATGTACAGACACTAATTTCTCTTTAAGAATCTCGGTTTGATTGATTTCAATGACTTCCGTGAAATGAACGGTTCATAAACTTTGTTGTTATTTTTTTAGAGTGCAGACCACAATCTGCTTCTTATTAAAACATCAGTATTGAATCTTAAACCAAAGTCGTCCTGCTACGGAGTAGATAGGTACGGCTATTAATATCCACTCCCCTTTGTACGGTACTTACAAAAGAAAAGTTTTTATTGCTGTAGGTAATTCAAAGACGAATAAAAACAACATTTTTTTGGTTTCCTCCTTACGCTACCATTTATTTTAAGGACTAAGTATTGTTTATAGAGATATGTAATGTAAGTAGGTAAAGTTATTTGACGTGCTACGAAAATAAATATGGTTACGTCATTATAAGGAAAATGCATTCATTTTTCAGTGATGGGATTCATCGGGTAGCTTAGGTTAGAGGTAATGTATTAAAATTTTCATTATGTCGCTTCTATAAATAGTTGCCTACCAAATCTTATTGTTGTGTGGTAGACATTTAAATTAGCAGCTTTACAACCTGTAATTTTAAAAAGGCTTATTACGCTTCTTAATAAGTAGGTAAGTGTTTTCCTTCTACGTCTACCTATTTAAGTTGTGTTCCCTAGAAACGTTTCTTCCACCCATTGCACAATACCGCCATTTCCCCACGTGCATTGCATCACGCGGTGAGCCTCCCGTGGCCGAGTGCGAGTGACTCGTCTCACGCAACACGGGGTAACCGGTTCGACGCTGCGCCATGTGAAGGCCACAGGAATGCTCGTATCTTTTGTTGACATAACAACCCTCACAAATAAAGGCATGGGCTCTATACACATAGCTAGGTACGTACTACGTAGTGCATTCAGGGCATACTTAGGCATGGTAGGTGTAAGCTTTTATGCGTTTTCTCGGCAGCTTAGGAATAGAGTTTGCATAATTAATTGCGTTAATTGCGAGTATGATAAAATTGTACGTATATTCGCTTTAAAATACATATCTTTTGCTTCATTATTATACAGGGTGTTTCTTGTAAGGTGTCAAGCCGAAAGCAGGTGATAGGTGAGGACTAGACCTATCGATTTCACCCCCATGTATGTTCTACGATTTTTCATAGTTTAGAAGTTATCGTTAATTTTGTGATTTTTTCAAATTGTATGACCCAGTAGGCTTTAAATTTTTTTATCTTTTTTTTGGGTCGACTTTTCTCAGATTTCTTTTTTTTTACAGATTCCCTATTAATTGCAGATTTTTGAAAAAAATAATCAACTTCCTATCTTTGATGCAAGATACAAAATTTTTGCTAGAAACATAAAAAATATGCTTTTAGCGGAACATTCTAAAATTTTCAACTTAAAGGTTTGAAAAAAAAAAGAACTTCCATAGGTCCAAAATAATTTTCAAAACTGCGCAGTTTTCTGAACTTTCATAATAACACAAAAAAACATGTACTTAATAGGCCATTATTTTCTGTAATCGCTCCACTAAAGTGGTAAGTCGGAGATTCTGTTACATGTTTTTGACTTTCTTAGGACTAACTAATGTTTGCAATTCTCTAAGTTTACGTTACGTAGAACACATTTAAAGACAATAACTGAACAGAACATTTTTTATCCACAACGAGGAATCTCTTGCCATTCATCTTACCTGATGGAAACTGATGGATGATCAGCGAGCTTCACTCGGAATCCTAAACCACAGAGGAATTGGCTGTCCTAAATAGGTGGCCTTACCACTAGACCACAGTGGTTGTTGTTACTTTACGATTAAATTCGATATACCTACATATTAGAGTGCGAGAGAAAGGGAAAGAGTTTGTGTGTGTGTGTGTGTGTGTGTGTGTGTGTGTGTGTGTGTGTGTGTGTGTGTGTGTGTGTGTGTGTGTGAGAGAGAGAGAGAGAGCAAAAATGGGTTGCATTTAAAGTAAATGTTCAAAATGTCCGCCGTTGACCTGATTGCACATTCGACAACGACGCAAAAAATTCTTTGTAAAACCTTCTTCTTCATTTTAATTTGGTTTTGTGCTTCAGTCAGCTTTGTCCGCAGTTCATCAATATTTTCATATTCCCTATTGTATACCAGATGAAGGGCAAGAGCTTCCTCGTTGTGGATAAAAAATGTTCTTTTCAGATATTGTTTCTAAATGTGTTCTACATAACGTAAACTTAAGGGATTGCAAACATTACTTAGTCCTAAGAAAGTCAAAAACATGTAACGAAATCTCCAACTTCCCACTTGAGTGGAGCGATTACAGAAAATAATGGCCTATTAAGTACATGTTTTTTTGTGTTATTATGAAAGTTCAGAAAACTGCGCAGTTTTGAAAATTATTTTGGACCTATGGAAGTTCTTTTTTTTTTCAAACCTTTAAGTTGAAAATTTTAGAATGTTCCGCTAAAAGCATATTTTTTATGTTTCTAGCAAAAATTTTGTATCTTGCATCAAAGATAGGAAGTTGATTATTTTTTCAAAAATCTGCAATTAATAGGGAATCTGTCAAAAAAAAGAAATCTGAGAAAAGTCGACCCAAAAAAAATATAAAAAAATTTAAAGCCTACTGGGTCATACAATTTGAAAAAATCACAAAATTAACGATAACTTCTAAACTATGAAAAATCGTAGAACATACATGGGGGTGAAATCGATAGGTCTAGTAATCACCTATCACCTGCCTTCGGCTTGACACCTTACAAGAAACACCCTGTATAACACCTGGTTGCTCGTGATTTCTCTTTACGATTCACTGGTTTTTGTACCTACCTAAGTGAAATGACCTAGTGGAGTGGTATTACCTAGTTATTTCTCAAGACTAGGCTGCAGAAAGCAGAAACTTAGTTTAGGTTTACTACTCTACTTGCTTATTCACGTAGTTGAGTAATTTTTGAAAGATGGTGTAATTTTATTTCTTTACATTCTCACGATTCCAACTAAGTACCTAGCTACTTTGTATCCAGGGCGTTTAACAGCGAAGTCAGCAAATAGGTTTAAATGTAATTTTTGTTTGTGAACATCTGCCTATTTTAATTTTCATGAAGCTTCTATTCTATTTTGAATTTAATTAAATTCACGAACAGAAACAACGCCATCCAATTATAATTCTGAAACACTCTAGGAATGCACTTCTCTTTCATGCGACGTGGGCGGCGATAACAGTTTTTCATGAATAAAGTTCATGTAATTTTGAGTATACTTACCTAATTAAATCAGAGTTAAGATGACTGAAGTGGGACGGAGTTTCAAACTATTCTACCGCTACTTTGGTATTCTTTCCAAGAATTGCTTGATTTATTTATTGACCTGCATAATGCAACAGAAATAAACATGGGAATAAAATTATTGTAGGGTAACTTATTATACAGGGTGACTGGAACTGAACCCGCCATAGCTAATAGGCGTATAGAGGTGGTCATTTGCTAATTATTGAACCTTACTTTCTATGGCTAAAGTTTTATAGTTTAGGAGATATGTCAATTTTTATACTTTTATCAGATTTTTCCGAAATTTGACCTAAAAACTGCTTCAATTTTTTTTCTCGCGTGATTTCAACAGTTTTTTTTATTTGATATTAATATCGAATATGCTGGAGATATTTTTAAGATTATTGGCAATCCATTATCACCATTAATTTTTGTTTCAATCGAATTTGAAGTAGAATTTTTTATCGTGGTTTGTACTTTTGTTGAACTTTGGCGGCTCGTAACTAGTTATTGAATCATTATCTAGATCTGAAATTTATTTTATTTGACTAAAGGTTTATTCGATATTAGTATCAAATAAAAAAATCGGTTAAAATCATGCGAGAAAAAAATTTTAAGCAGTTTTTAGGTCAAATTTCGGGAAAATCTGAAACAAGTATAAAAAATGTCATATCTCCTAAACTATAAAACTTTAGTCATAGAAAGTAAGATTCAGTAATTAGCAAATGACCTCCTCTATACGCGTATTAGCTATGGCGGGTTCAGTTCCAGTCACCCTGTATAATTAATCCTAATTAGTATGTAACCTTATTTTACGTTTCAGCAGCGTTTAACTTTTTCGAGAAATAAAACAAAAACAAAAAAACGTCACAAATCACTCGACATGACGTAACAATAGACACAAATCCACACAAATCAAAAAATAAAAATAATTAAGTATAAATGAATTCCTAGAAGTAAATCCGCATGTAGGTATTAGATTTCCGCGGATAGTTTGCGTGGTGGCGACAGAGAGGCCCGGCACGATGCGCCCGCTGCGGTACCTACAGTCTTTGGGGCGCAGCCTGTACTCGTTGACCAAGAGCCAAGTGCAGACCTCCCCGCCCATGGCCTTGCGTGACCCTAACATCATCTCGTCACCTCTGCCTACGCCACCGTCGCACAAGTCCCAGCCATTGCAATGTAAGTTTCTCTATCCTTTTTTCCACAAGCGACCCTTTGTGGTTTCTGCTAACTAATAATTTAAATATACCGCAGGTGAAAAGGGCATAAAGGAGCCACTAGTAACACCAATAGAGCGTGAACCACCCACCGATGCTAAGAGCCCCAACGGGTCAACCTTCGACCAGCTGTTCCTGACCATGGGCCGCGGCAGCTACAAACCGAATAACAAGATCACCGTGGTGGGCGCTGGTGACGTCGGTGTGGCCACTGTCTTCTCGTTGCTGGCTAAGGTTTCTGTTACATCGTGTTAATTTTGTGTTTAAGTTACGCCACCGTCAATCTTCAAAATCACGGGAAAGGGAACAAGCTGTTAGAGCTCCTGTCGAAAAAATAACGATCCAATAACTGGAAAAGGTTTATGTTTAAAATCAAATATTACGTTTTGATTTATTGTAGAGCGTGTAGTTTGTTTTCAGAGTAGGTACGCTAACTTTCATCTAAATTTCTTTACTTACCTACTAGAGTCAATCAAAGGTCGGTGTTTTTCAGGGTGTTACAAATGACATAAGCATGATTGACTTCGGAGAAGATAAGCTGAGAGGCGAGCTCATGGATTTACAGTATGGTTCAAAATTTTTAAGGAACGCCAAACTACGAGCTAGCAAAGGTGAGATCATCTCTCTTTTCTTTGTATCCTTAAACACGTTCCTGTTTTTAAAATCAATAATACTCGTATTTTTAGCAGTTAAGTATGGAGAAAAATAGCTTATTAGTTAAATCCTTTCTTGCAGATTATGGTATATCAGTAGACTCAAAGATTTGCGTGTTAACTCCGTGCTATGAATCGGAGTCCGGTCAGAAGATTGGCGACTGCACCCGGTGCAATGCGGAGGTCATGAAGGCTGTCATACCGCAGGTAGGAAAGACACCTTTATCGCCTATAATTTTTTTACCCGACTACGGCAAAGCAAAAGGAGGGTTAAGATTTTTTATTACACAGTTATTTACGATCAGTTTTCAATATTAATCTATTGAGCGAATACCGTCTTAGTAGTTGAAGTTATTCCTGCTGCCATATTATCTCTATCAATAACAACTATTCCCGGTTTTCTATAAATCAATTCCAATCCAAATCCGTCCTTCCGCCGCAAATTTTATTTTCTTTTCGATCCTCTATATCCATAAATTTCGATGCTTTTACACTTTCATATTTTTTACAGCTTCTCCACTACAGCCCCGACGCTATCATCCTAGTGGCAATAGAGCCAGTGGACGTGCTGGCCTACCTGGCGTGGCGCGTCAGCAATCTGCCCAAAGGCCGCGTCTTCGGTTCTGGCACGAATCTATATTCTGCCACGTTCCGGTATTTATTGGCAGACCGTCTCGGGCTGGCTCCGTCGGCTTGCCACGGGTACATCATCGGCGAGAACGGGTATAGCAGTGGTAAAGTTGTGTTTTACTTCGTTGCTTATTTTGCGTATTTAAAATTGAGTGACATTCATTGAATACTTTCCACCAGTGCCTGTGTGGTCCGGTGTAACGGTGGGAGGCGTGCACCTCAAGGACCTCAATCCTGACATCGGCACAGACACTGATCCTGAGAACTGGCAGGAGATACACCGTCAGGTAAAAAAAATAACAAAAAAAGATTTGTTTTCATTGGTACCTTAAAAATAACAACATACCTACTTAGATGTTATTAATGTCTTGCAAATAAAAACAGGTACTGCAGAGTGGCCAGGAGATCCGCGACCTCAAGGGCTGCAACTCCTGGGCCTCTGCCCTCTCTATCACCGACATCTGCTCTACGATACTGAACGACGCGAACTGTATAAGGCCCTTGTCTACGTACGTCAAGGTACCCTTCCTTTGGAATTACTCACATCCTTAATTATGGAAAATCCTGAATTCCCAAGTACTATTGTTTAAAATGGGCTACCTCAGAATTTTACGACAGATATTTCAGCTTTATCTGTTTTTAATCGCCCATTTCAGCACGCTAGGATAATTCCGACAGATGGATCCGAGCAAGTTCATCTGCTAACCGGCTAAGTAAATGGATATTTAAGTATGTCTCTTAATCCATAGGGTGAGCACCAAATCAACGAAGAAATCTTTATGTCTCTTCCCTGTGTGGTGGGAAGCGCGGGAATCACAGACATCATACGGCAGCCGCTCAGCTGCAACGAAATTGAACTTCTGCACAAGTCTGCCGAAGCCATCGTCGAGAACCGAGGCGCTATCAAAATCACTCAATAGATACTGAATAACTTTTACGATAACATTATCAGTACTGACGTCCCTAGAATGCAATAGAAAGTGATGCGTCAAACTTAGCGGAAATCCAATACTTAGTCATAATTATTACATTTAAATTATTTCAGTCCGTCTGTTTGTTTCGAAGTTCTGTTCCAATAAAAATCCTGTTAAACTTATATTATCTTTTATTTAAGCTTATTTTTGCTCACCATTTTTAAAATAATACGCAAATGTCTTAATGTAGGTTTGGTAGAGACAGATTTATTTAGGACTTAGGTTTCATTTTTACGTTCTCTGATTATTCAATCATCCGATTTACTTTTTGTAATAGGGGTCAGCGTGGGACTTCCACCCACAAGGTGGACCGACGACATCATAAGCAGGGAGAGGAAGCGCGCTGGACGCAAGCCGCTACCAATCGATCAATATGGAAAACATTGGGGGAGGCCAGTAGTAGACGACGTCCTATGGCTGAAATGAAGATGATGAATCCCCTATAGATTCATAGACTGAATCTGACTGAAACTTTATAGCGCCAACCCTCAGTTCAGTCCAAGGTTCATTCCAACCAACAAGTTTTAAAAAAATGTTTTATAAAAAATTCGACACATTACCTACCGACACATGGTAAGGTAAGGGTGCTCTAGCTCTACCTACCACTTGACTTCTTACTGACGACATTTTTTAGGACACCATGTGATAAGGACGAGTATCTATTACTGCTGCACTTATGTGCGCTTATATTCTGAATAGAGTGGGTCTAGACAAAGTGCAAATTATAATCGCAAACCAGTCGAAAAGTGGTCGAAAAGCCCCTTTTTTGTATGGAGTTTTGACGGATTCGATTTTCGATTCGATCAAAAAGTGCGTTTTGTCTAAGCTCGTAGGTATCATAAGATCAAAGATTCTATATCAATCAAGTTTTTACACTATCAAGATTGATTTTATGATATTGAGTTTGTGGTTTTGTATCAGCAAATGCATGAATGAACGTAGAATGAATAAACCAGANGCTGGGCCAGCAGCGCTGCAAGCGTGTCGGCGGAGTTCTGCTGAAGCTCCTCGGAGCTTTCTTTCTTGATGCTCTCCATCAGCGGACGGACCACTGGGTTCAGCTTCTCTGGGAGAGAGTGCAGGTTGGCGCACGCGGCTGCTAACGCTGCTTGAACGCTGCGAGGTTAACAGAAGTGTTGATTAGTTAGAAACTTCACAAAGACGGTTTCTCGTTTCGTCTCAACGTCGCGTTTGCGCGGCGCGGACACGAGGCTAAAACTCGAGAGGGAGACGTTAGGAATCCACGACGTGTTCGCCGCGGAGAAGCGGCGTCGCTGCTCCGCTTTTAAAACGCTTGCAATCCGCCAGAGTGGAAGCTCACTTATGGACTAGGGTATTGTTGACTCTTAACTATGTACAAATGAGTGGTTGATATCTTAACTGATTCCAATCTTAAGACTCGAATTAAATACGTAATTCCATTGATCTCAAACGTAGATTCAAGCTTGTTTTAATCTAAATATCGAAACAATATACCCCAAAATTAGTTGCCAACAACGTAAATCAATAGCACCAATATTATTGTTGACGCAATCTCTCAATACAAAGTAACAGAGCTATCAAATGAGGGCTATCGTTTTAGCGCTCACCAGTTAGCGCCACAGTAGAGTAAGGTCCTGTCACTTGCTAGTAGCGAAGACAGTGGCACCAACTGGTGAGCATTAGAGTGGAAGGAGGACTATCGCATTTGCACTCATCAAGATGGCGCCACTGTAGAGTAAGGTCCTGTCAATCGCCAGGGGTGCCAACTTATAAGTATAAAAACGATAGCCCTCATTGGCAAATAACAAGTATACAACAACAAAATTAATAGTAAGACATAAACTTACGACACATTTAACGTGTTCTGTTCCGCGCAGCACTGGTTGACAGATGACTGCAGATTCTTCCGCCTCTCTTCAAGCGTCTGCGCAACTCGCTTGATCTTCATCGCCGCCACCATCGGCTGCGTCACTTGCGTTAAATGGACCACCTGGGAATATAATAAATACACTCGGCGTCAAATAAATCGCTTTCAAGCGTATATGCATCCCCACTTCCCACCAATATTGGTATCATTTGAAAGCTTAGTTCTAAGCTTTATATTTCACTAGCTGACCCGGCGAACTTTGTTCCGCCTTAATGGCAATAAATAAGCAGACTTTTTTTTAATTTCGAACGGGATAAAAAGTATCCTATGTCCTTCTCCTGGCTCTAAACTACCTCCCTGACAATTTTCAGCTAAATCGGTTCAGCCGTTCTTGAGTTATAAGCGAAGTAACTAACACGACTTTCTTTTATATATATAGATTACAGGAATGGTTGGTACCCCACCAAAAATGTGTTCAAAAAGTGCTACACTTTAAAGCACACCTTGACGTCACAGGCCTTTTCTTTTGAACTTTGACGCGCTTTATTTCTTTCATCACGGATTTTCACGCGTACGAAATCACGGGCACAGCTAGTAAAGATCAAATTAAGGGCGCGCTTATGAGTTGATTAAATAAAGTATATTGATGTAGTACGCACCTGTTCTAGCCTCAGAATATTGTTGAATTCTTCACCGTCCACCGCCAGCTTGTAATGCTTCATCATGGCGTGTAAATCACGAGCCTCTTGTAATATCCTAGAAAAATAAACACATTTAGAATTCATGGAAACTGTCTGGAGTCCTTAGGGCCTGTGTACACCGTGTTTACTATACATGTGGGAGTTTGAAACGGAATATAAGGGACTGAGTGAAAGGGAATGAATGAGTGAGTAAGAAGTGATTTTGACAGGACGAACGGTTGAAAATATACGGAGCGAACACTCCTTGTCTCCTGTGGTTTATCCTGGAAATAAAGCTGAAAACATACCATCCATGTCGACGGCGCGATTATAAGACGTGGTGTGAATAGACCCTTGCAGGACATAGAACAGCTGACTTTATTTGGGTTAATAAATAAGTATTTTAATTGACATTAATTCATACTTCTTCCTGACAATCAAGTTACTTATAATCTATTTTTCTTCTTCTTTCTTCTTACCTATTGCAGGTCAGAGCGACCTCGTCGTAGTAGAGAGCTTGGTTGAGCGCCGCGCTAAGCGTGCTCGTCAGTAAAGGCGGCGCCAGTTTACTCATTTTCTCTTCTTCGTTCGTGGAGTCACTCGGTTCTCCCTGAGAATAAATATTGACATAAAGTTATTACACTTTTTAGTGTTAAAAGTTGTATATCAAAATCAATTATAAATAACTTGAAAAAATTCGATTCCCGCCTCAGGCAGTTCGATTTTTTCAAGTTATTTTTAATTAAATATTGATATTGTTAGGGAAATTCTATTGTTGACATTGAGTACGATTTTATAGATGGTTCTACTATCCTCCAAGTGTCTAAGGGACTGTGGATTGGCTGCGGGCAGAAAATACGAAATACTGTCCTGCGTGCAACCAGCAGCGTGATTTTACACAAATGCGGACCAGGGGGCCTACTCTGAAACGCTATTTACGTAGTTTCAGGACTATCTGTCACCGTCACTCATGCTGGCATATCTCTTTGTGTGAGAGGGATGGCAACATTCGAAACTTCGGATGACGTTTTTCGGAGTAACCCCGCAGATCCGTACGCTTGCTGAAATCCGCATTACAGAAAAAGGCAGTTAATTACCTGATGCTGCAGTCTCGCGCGGCTGTGGCGCGCCCACATGGACACCACAAGACCCGCCACGAGTCGCTGCAGCGCGCTGCCCGAGCGGAGGTACACCACCATAACCTGCGATCAAGTACTGCTTACATTACACATTGCAATAGTCTAATAAAAACTCTATAAAGATTCGGCCTAACCAACGCGTGCAAGATCGCGATGGCGATTAGACTTAAGCTTCAACGATCGCGATCACAGGCCAATGACAGAACGCGCGACCCATGAGAGTTCACGCGACCTGTCATTGGCTATGATCGCACCGTAATCGCGTCAGCGATGGCGATCTGCACGCGTTGGTGTGGTTGAATGTTAAACACATTGATCCCATCGCGTGTGCAGACTGATCGCGTTGGTTTAGCCGAACCTTAAAACGAAACAATAGAGAAGTGTATGCACGCTGCCGCGATCACACTTCAGCGCGAAATCGCCAGACTAATCGTTAGTGTGAAAAGGTTCTAAAATAAACATTTCAAAATTTCACCTCACAAGCAATCAATAAGCGTGGACTGAGTAGCAATTTTATACTAAACGTTAAAATTTGGTAAAATTACCTTAACATAACAGTCTATTGGGCTCTCATCTTCTGCTTTGTACTCTATACCAGGTGCGGGTTGAACGAGGTAACATGACAAGTAACCTGTAAAGAAAAAACATAAAATTAATCTATAATTTAACGAAATAAATTTGGAAGAAAGGTCCCTGAAATTTCACAATCACCACTTCAATAAGTCTCTGTATCTTTAAATGAAGACTATAGTATAGAGCTACCCATAGTCGGCAGCACCAAGTAACACGTATGATAACCACATAAAACTAAAGACGTGCGCAGCAAGGTAGCGCGCGACGCCACCTGCTGCGAACCACTTCTAAAATTTCGTTGTAATTTAAACTTTATTACATAGCCGTTTAGTTCTTACCTAGGACGTGCGCAGCCAGGACTCTAGCACGCGTTACTTTACGGTCACGCATCGCCGCCGGTTACGACTCGCCACCTCCCACGAACCACTACTACAATTTTATTGAAATTTAAACCTACTTATATTACATAGCCGTTTAGTTCTTACCTAGGACGTGCGCAGCCAGGACTCTCGCACGCGTCACGTTACGGTCACGCATCGCCGCCGGTTGCGACTCGCTGCCGCCTACAAACCACTTCTGGTTGGGCCGAAGCTCCGGCGGCAGCGAGCTATCTGACGAAACCGAGCTGGTGCGCGTGCGCCGCTCCTGAGAATAGAAAATGAGTCTTATTACACTATCTTTAAGTTACATAATTCTGTAACGTGGAATAGAATATTGATGCCAAGTTTTTAGTGTGTGTGATTTTGTACGTAAAAATACCGGGAGACCTTAGAGTATGATTCAGACTGACCTCAGATTGTTATTACATCATATGTCAAAGATCTAACAATGCTCCAATACCAATAGAAACCTTTTCGGTTATGCTTGTAGCTATCAGAAACTAAACTAGAAAACGTTACATGGCAGAAATTTCAATATCTCACACCAACTTTCTTACCGGTGGGTTTACCACAAAAATTCAGCAGCGGCGGGGTTTCAATCCGCGTTTCTCGGCCAGTCCGATACCTTCACCGTTCGGCTATTTGTTAATTCATTTGCATTTCATCTCCAGTCTACCCACCAGTCACATTTCTATTCCAGCTGATGTGCAATTCGGTATCGAGGTAAAGTTCACGCTCAAACAAAGACGAAAGATAGATTTATGTACTTTTCATTAAAAGTCCGAATACCATATTATTTAAACTAAAATTACTAAAACACAGCAAATACCCGAGAAGCATTTGACTTGCGTGTGAGAAATAGTAGCTTTCTGTCAGCTTTAACTCAAAGATACATTTGCGCTCCGTTTACGTTACATCTTCGTTTGAACTAGCTGTCAAATCTACACCGCGATACGGATTTGTCAAAACAGCTGATGTTCGTTTGTCGTCCAGTTCCGTTTCAGTTGAAAATTTTTCGCTGCCACCAGGATCACTCCGAGTGACGCGTGCTGGAGGGAGCCTTCGTACCTTAGACGGCGGCTGCAGCAGCAGGCCGGGCTCGGCGGGCAGGCGCGCCGGCTGCATGGCGAGGCACAGCCACGTGGCCAGCACGGGGCACGCTGCCACCAGGATCACTCCGAGTGACGCGTGCTGGAGGGAGCCTTCGTACCTTAGACGGCGGCTGCAGCAGCAGGCCGGGCTCGGCGGGCAGGCGCGCCGGCTGCATGGCGAGGCACAGCCACGTGGCCAGCACGGGGCACGCAGTATGTGATTATAGCTTACTAGATGACGAAAATTTCTGCGTTCTGGTCTTATCCAGAGGTTCTCAAATAGGGGCCTAAAAATGCGGCGAAATGGTTCCAGTAAAGGATGGTACGGCAGTGTTTGCTTCGCGCTCGACTTGGCGGGGGCACTGCCGTGCCCCCAGATTTCAAACCGCAGTCTTTAGTAAATACACATAAATTCAATAAATTCAAATTCAAATAATTTATTTGTGAAACACAGGTAAGCAGTATGATGTACAAACAAAATATGTGTTCAAGCCGTGATCAGCCTTGTCGGCATACAAATGTTAAAGCGTGATATTAAGTATAATATTATGTTAAAGAAAAGTAATAATGAGCAACATGCACATAGAGGATGTTTCTAGGACGAAAGTTCAATTAATAAGTTCCACTCAAAGTAACATTATTTATTGTATACTTAAAATGGCATATTCTTTGCTCTACATGGTGCTCTGACTGAAAATATTCATATTATTAATACGAAAAGTATCTGGGCAAGGTCAAAATCTGAGTATTGTTACAATTTCATAATTATAAGAGCTTCGACATCATGAATGGCCCTATTCCTAAACATGTGGATCGCCCAAGGTTGTCACCAATGACCTTCCCAATTAATATTTCTATGTGCCTGAATTACAATGTCAATGCTCCCGTTAAAACACAATTGTAGCAATAGTTCATAATTCCGCGAGACGTACGCGTTGATCATGTCCTGTATCAATGGGTATTAGCGTGCCATTATCGTCCGTACGGTGGGGTTTTACGGTTGGTATTAGAATGCATGGTGGGCCTGATTCGGGCATGCGCTGTGTTGTGGCATCCAAAACGGAGTGTTGAAGGTCACCTTGGCTCACGGAGCGCGGCAGCGAAACAGCCGGCTCCGCTCCACAAGAGTCGAGCGAGACTCGCGGTCCCAGCAGCTACGTGCCGGCATACACACACGCGACGCAACAACTTTATTCAGTAAGTAAATAATTTTGCGATTCCTGCAACTGTTGCATCATGCTTTAAACTCTACCAATCGCATGTATTCAGTTAAAAGTTTGGTGTAGTTCGCGCCGCGCCCAACTGAAACCGGCCGGTTTTGATAAAACTTTATTGGGCGTAGGTAGTAGCTTAAATGTTTGAACTCGTAGTCTAGGAAAACGTTTCCTTGTAAATCAAGCACTTAACGACTATGATGCAGACAACATTATTATGTTGAAATGTGATGCAAAGTGAATATTGTTTGAAAAATTATAATTTATTATCATGGTAGAGTCATTACATATTTAAGTATGTGTTTGATTTTATTTTGTGTTAGTTCCGCTATAATTTTCATTGTTTCATTGCATTGACGTACAAAAAAGAAATAATATTTTAACTTCCTTATTTCAATGTTTCTAAAAGGCGGCAAGATAGCGTCCGCGCGTATCGCAAAAACTTCGTGAAATTGTTTAGTCAGCCCACTCCTAATGGGGAAAATATCAAATTTAAATGAATTCAGGCGCAAAAACTGTAGGTACTTACTTAGTGCGTTTGTTATTTATTTTGCTTCACCTGGCTTATTTTCCGTTATGTTATGGCTTAAGGAAAGTGAATTCTGTTCGCTATAATAAATAAATAGCTGATGGGAATAACCGCAGATAGAGGTCAATGACGAGCATTGGGCTAGGGAGAGACATGTCTATCATTGGACTGACGCGTAAATGACGTCATCGGCGTGGGTTGGTAATAAAGCATGCAATAATGTAAGCGCCGCTAAAGGAAAACGAAATCCTTCCACGAGTTGTTAAACTCGAGTAAAATAAATTAAATTATCACGGCAATTGCGAACTGAATGCTCTATAAAATAAATATGTATGTTTCTATAGCTCTATAAATCTCAGAATTTTTATCGGACTTATATCAAATTAATTTGCGCAATCATTTCAAAGATTTCTGCGAAATGTATATTTTTAAAGGCCCAGTCACCGGGGAAGCCTGCGCGTGCGTGACTCCCCACAGCTACCGTTTCGACCACACTCTATATAATTTCGCGTCCCCCGACGGTTCATTCAGTACATACCGACCCGGCTAACCGGTCAAATCCAACAGCGGTTCAGATTGAGACCCTTCAATCGGTCATTCAACTGTCAATCCCAGCTGATCTCAGTTCGGTCAATCGTTTTCATGAGTGTGGTTGTGTTCAACTTTCTTCGAATTTTTTCGATATCTTGATCTCGTGTTTGTTCATCTGGATTAGTTGAACAATTTGTTATAATGGCTGAAAACAATCACGTACACCACTGCAATGGTGGACGCTGTAAGTCTTGTTTTTCTCTACTTTTCTGGCGTGCGAATCTCTATCAGTCTTCTTCAAGGAAAAGCAGAAAATGCTTGTCATCGAGGGAGACAATTTTTATAATAATGCACTTTATAAATCGCATGCATTTACCTAGCTAGGGTTTCCCGGCTCTTATCAGCCGCTGATTTAGATCCAACAGTTGATATTTTATTTGCGGAGCGCACAGTATTGTATTTAGCACGGTTCGTTCACCTATTAGTTTAGTTATTTTTAATTACCTGCCTGAGTAGGTACCTACATTTTTTTATTTCAGTTCATTTAATTCTATGAAAATTAAATTGCAAAAAAGTGGTGACCAAATACTTAGTTTAAGCTTGACAAAAAAAAAGGTATAGCTTTTTTGTTGTTTTTTTACAATTTTAATTTTTAATTATAATACAATTGTTGATGCAGACTCAATGAATTAATAAGTACTTAAAATACATAGAAATTAATTATCATGTTACTTAGGTAAAATTATTTTCAAAATTACTCAACATAATTATTTGATTGCAACATTTAAAAACATAAGTTAATTTACTTCTCGCTAAGTTACCAATTTTACTGAACAACTTACTTTAGATTACCAAACACGTATCCTATTAAGCTATTCATATTATTAGACCAGCTATCTATAGTACCTACGTAACTTCGTAAAATGTACTGAATATTTTGTTTTGTACAGGGAAAATGGCGACCATCGACAAGCTGTTCCAGCCCGTGCAGGACAAAATGGACGACACGGGGAACAAGGTCACGGTCGTGGGAGTGGGGCAGGTCGGCATGGCCGCCGTGTTCTCGCTGCTCACCCAGGTCAGTGATATAGGTCGCGACGTGGGACGCCGTGGGGATCACCGGTGGACCCCAAACAATACATTTCTGCATACATTGTGTCTGGATGTTCGGCATCCAAAGATTTAAATGCCAGGCCAGACCACACTTTCCACGCATAACCACACTTAATGTTTTATTTTATTTAAATGCAAAAGGAACTCTTTACTACTGTGTCTCTACCTTTTAACGCTCGTTTAAGCCACTGAAAAGATTTTGATGAAGTTTAAGGTCCAGGAAATAACAATTTTAATTAACATGAATATTTCCGGTTTTAAAAATAGGTCACACGTATAATAATGTTATTCTGTAACAAACTGAAATTCACGGAGGCGAAATCACGGTCAAAAGTTAATATCACATTATTTATGTACATACATTTAATCTTTATAGTAATTTAAGTTGCCTGGGGTAGTTATAAAATTTTATCATTTAATATAACTATTATGCCTAGTGCTTGCAAAACTTTGTATTGTGGATTTTAAAAGTTATGAACTCTCAAACAGCTGGCTGCGATTGTTTGGCTTGAATGAACTTGTTGCATCTGCGCTTTCGGGACCTGCCCACCGGTCCCAAGTCACAGGCGGCAAAAAAGTTTGCAAGAAGCAGATGCAAAAATGTCTTCAGTTACCTGGATAGTAATTTTATACTTTTTTGGCGTGGTTGTACTATTAGAATGTGCACTATGTAGATTCAAAATGTTTAGCTCTCATTGAGCGAAAATAGTAAAGATAAGCACTTTCAAAAAAATCTTCTAATTCTGTAAAAATATTAGTCTATAAAGCCCTGAAAGAGTTTCAGATTAAAGTACCAAACGATAGAGCTACATGTGAAAAAGTAAAAAATTAGATTTGGCGCGCTGCCACCGTACGCAGCAGTCGGCTGCTAAATTAAAGCATCTTATATTTACGAGCTAATAGGAAAGAATAAAAATATATTTGCTTATCAAAATGGTTAGTGCTACGAGTATAAATATATGTATAATAAATACTAGTACCTCGTTCAGACATGCTGCATAAAATGCTCAGGAAACGTAACAAGTTACCTACGATTGCAATGGGACTGGTTTGCAAATACTTTAACAGACAGGTGTTTCTTAAGCTTAAATCGGTATTTATTTCGGATTCACAAAAATCTCTTAAGATGTTTTCAGAAAAAAAAAAATAACGACTTATGTTTGAACTTTGGACGTAAATCTCATCATTAGATTTTACGAATTCCCTGAAACTGACCACGACACCATTTACTAACGTAATTCGTAATGGTACATTCCTATTTTTTTGGACAATATTTATTAGGCACAGTCAGGCGTTCAATTGCGTTTATTCAAAGAGTAACGTAGGTACCTAACACAGTTTTGGTATGCTCTCGTAACTAACTGAAATACTTAAGGACTCGTTAATTAAGTATAGTTATTAAAAGGTAATTTCTGATCGTAAATAATATTTGAATTACTTACTCGTAGTTAATTGGATTTCATTATTATGATAAAATGCTAGCTAATATACCTAATCTCGAAGATTTAAAATTATTCAATATTTCTTGCTTATTACCGTGAAAATCATAATAACTGGTATTTCCAGACATTACATTTATTTAACTGCCTTTACAATTATTTAAGAGTTATTACCTACTGATAAAATATTTCTAACGGAGATGATGTGGGGCGGTGGTTCGTGTTCATTACTACTACGCTTGCGATGTTAGGTACTGGTTCAAATCCCGCTGGAGTAATGTGCATCGAAATCAGATTCATTAACGTTCCTGCTGTATTACTTTATTCATCCATATCCGCTGTAAATAAATAAATATGTGTCCCTTTGGTCACCATAACGGTAAGCACCACTTGTGGCATGGCCATGAATTATTTATACGAGGCACATTCGCATGCACTCAGACAATGTGACTTAACTAGCATAATAGCATATTAATGAGTCTGCTAGCGATTAGTCCTTGCAGTCATTGTCGCTGAACCGCCTATCTGATATTCACTACGAAAATGTATCTACGACACATTTTAATCTACGAGTCCGTCCAACAAATCAATAACTAATTTGATGATCAAAGTTGCTGTTTACTGTATAAATGTCTGATCTGCAATTCCCTTAATTAATTAAAATATAAGTCCTTCCAATAAATCAATAATTAATTTGATGATCAAAGCTATTTATTACAGAATAAGATGTCTGATCTATGGCTTCTTTAATTAATTAAAATCATTAAATATATTTTCTTTTGAAGACGAATATTGAATACTTACAAATGCGTAGCAATTCTATCAATTCATTAATTCGCAAAAATGAAAGAAATGAGATGCTTTATGGATAGGACTTGTAATCAGTATGAAATGAAATTGTGAAGAAAACTTACACAGAAATTTATGTAGAGATTGATATTCTTTTTAGAAGTTAATGTAATCAAGATATATTAAATTGTCAATAAGTTGATTGGTATGAAGTTGATTGGTTTACTTTATTGAAATTTTATTTGCGCAGTCGAGAAAGAAATCAAGGTTAAGTCTTTGTAGACTTTAGAAACTAGAGAAAAAATAAAAATATTAGCAGTGAAGAAGAGCTTAATAAAAAAGGCTTAATATTTATTAAAGAAAGGTAAACAATTTTTCCAAAACATACGCATAATATTGATTGATGAAATCCAGTGGACTAAAATACAACAAGCAATATGAAATATTAAATTACTGATCACTTGAAGGGCAATGTCCTAAACACGCATGTCGGTACTGTATCGATTTTTTCCGTATTTCCTAAGGGTATAGCCAGACCAAGGTCAAAATAATTTCGACTAAGTCTGGTTTCTTCGTCTTTCTTAGAATGAAATAAAGTTAACTAGTTATCCATTTTCCTTTTTTTTAAATATTATTTCTTCACCAGGTTTTCTCACTTGTAATAAAAATAAAACATATCGTTACATTAAAAATAGCGTAATGCTTATAGTCCTAATACAGCACTCTCAAAATCGCTTTTAAAGCCAAATACCCAGACAGGTATCTAATTTATTTATTACGCACAGGCACGAATATCCATTGGTAAATACCTTACCACTAATAAGATTAACTCATATTAGTCTGAGTTATAAGCCGAATTAGGGATCGAAAATTTCGCTTGTTTACTTTACTGATTTCATTAGTTACTTTTAACTCTTCTAATAATTAATACCAACCGTCGTATTTTTTTTATCAAAGTGTTATTTAGAACCCACATTATTATCACTGCCCCTCATAATTATTGTTGTTCTTTCATCATCATTTCAGCCATCTAGTTGATTTAGTTACATATGATTCCAAGTTACATCTACCCTCAATTAGATTAAAGGGTACGATTGTTCAATACATGGGAAACCTAAAAATTTACGCATAAAAATAAAGCCAGTGAAATGTACGTGTACGACTTACCCGCTCGTTACAGGGGGTCACCAACAACATCGCCATGGTGGACGTGATGGCAGACAAGCTGAAGGGCGAGATGATGGACCTGCAGCACGGCTCCGCCTTCATGAGGAACGCCAAGATCCAGGCTAGCACAGGTAACAGCTCGTTCGTTTCAGCGGAAAGACGTCCACTGCTGGACAAAGGCCTCCCCCAAGGATTTCCGCCGCTCTCATCCAGGAAACTCCCACGACCTTCAGATCGTCGGTCCACCTAGTGGGAGGCCTACCCACGCTACGTCTTCCGACTCGTGGTCGCCACTTAAGCGCTTTCCTGCCCCAGCGGCCATCAGCTCTACGAGCTATGTGCCCCGCCCACTACCACTTGATTTTAGCGATTCTGCGGGCTATGTCAGTCACTTTGGTTCTCCTCATCTCTGATTTGATCACGTAGGGAAATTTCGAGCATAGCACGCTCCATCGCTAACTATCGCAGGTAACAGCTCAGATCCATCAATACTCATCCAGGTAGATCCAGGGTATGCACACTCCAGACTCCCACACTGTAGATCCAGGGTTACACGGTAACTTTAACACTTATGTCCTTTCGGTACTGAAAGATAACAATATTATCACACTTTTAAAACGATTACGAAATATTCGAGTCATACTCGTACTAATGACATTGCAGTTTGTACTAACAATGACCGTGAAACAAGTCTGCCGTCTTTGTTTATGTCAGGCCAGTTTATTTAAGTTTCTGTCCCTTACTATAAATAATGTGAGTTTATTTAAGGATGTTAATATTATCCTGAATGCTGACTAGTGTAACTACAATGCATTTTAGACTGTGGCACAGTACCTACATAATTAACACAGCTGACATGGCTTTGTTAGCAGTTGTGATTAACCTACATAAAACAAAAGTTACCTACATAATTTTGATTTAATGGCTGTTGTATGAATTATTGTAATTTAGTTGCAAAAATTAAAGGAAAGTAATTTTTATAGTTACCAAAATAAAGGCAGAACAAAAAAGATCATTTCTGTGCCAAACAGGCACCCGCTCAATTTGACATGACGTGTGTATGTCGCGACACTGATTTATATCCACGGGTACCACCCAGAGCCATCGTCAAAGCTCACAGATTATTTGTTTCGCATGAAAAATAGAAAAAACATAGATATACAAAAAGCGAATAACAGATTAAGATTTAAGATAAGTCGTCAATTATTTCACTAGAAGTCTTCAGGAAGTTGAATGTGTAAGATCTACCCACACATAAATTGCGAGACGCTTCATGTGACGTAACGGAGCTGTCTCGGACATGTCTGTAGCACATCTGAAGTCTTACTGACGTTTTGTAGTAACAAAACCACAGCAGGAAACAGGAGTATACTCAGTTACGCAGAACTTCTGGAATACATCTAAATTCTCGGAGACGTTTTGAGGTGACAAAAATGCAGCAGTTAGCACGATTACTTACTTAAAGTAGCGTAATGTGTAAACGCTGATAAGCTCAGGAACATACAACCCGATCGAGTTACCCCGAACCTGGTAACGGTGACGTCACATTGACGCTCTGGTAAGTGGGAGGGAGAGTCGCATTCCAGCGAGGTGCACAAACGCAATTTGCTAGAACGGGTTGTACTGTTATGTAATATAATGGGGATGTTGCCTGGGTCAAAAAGCAAGAGTTTTAATTAGTCCGTCAGTTAACTTATCAAAAAATACTCTACACGTATTTTTCACTTTTTCAAACTAATGAAAATTTAAAGAGATAAAGCGCCCCAAAGTTCATAAGAAGAGGCCCGTGACGTCAACGCTTGCTTAAAAATGCCGCACGTTGTGACGTCGTGCGCAACTTCAACGCACCATAAATATGTAATTATTTGTTAGATTGACAAATAAAAATATATGTGTCCAATATTTTTTGATATTAAACATTACGGACTAAAAAAATTTTTTTAGGCAACTAGCCTATTTCCCCCACTCGTTCCCACCGCTGCAACTCGTGTGTAGCCAGGATCTACAGCTTGACCGCCAATACAAACCCAACCAGTGAAGGTCAAGTTTCTCCCGGGGGAAAGCCTTTGTACTGTTATGTAGTGACTGAGTAAACCCTGTAACATCTGCTTGTAGATTACTCGATCTCCGCGGACTCGAAGCTGTGCATCGTGACGGCGGGCGTGCGCCAGCGCGAGGGCGAAAGCCGCCTGGACCTGGTGCAGCGCAACACCGACGTGCTGAAGATCATCATCCCCCAGGTCAGACACAAATAGCACCTATATGTTCTTTTAAATGGATTCCGAAACATCTTTTTGTTGTAGAAAGATTCTCGATGATCAGTAAAAAGTTAGCTCAGTATACGAACACATATTTTTTCTGGAAAAGAATCATCATACGAATTGCCAAATATGATGTCGACGGAATGTTCATTATGAGCTGAAACTTAGACCAGTCCTCAGTACCAGCACATTATAAACATGATCGAGATTTCACGAGACGAGGTTGCACGAGAATTGGCCCCCAGTTTCAGAAATATCCCCAGTGACAAACGAATTTTGAACCACCTGTTTTTTCTCCAGCTGGTGAAATACAGCCCAGACGCCATCTTCATCATCGCGAGCAACCCAGTGGACATCCTAACTTACGTGACGTGGAAGATCTCCGGCCTGCCAAAGCACCGCGTCATTGGCTCCGGCACCAACCTGGACTCGGCGCGTTTCCGTTACCTGTTGTCAGAGAAACTCGGTATCGCGACCACCTCCACCCACGGCTACATCATCGGAGAGCACGGCGACAGCAGTGGTGAGTGTCAAAATCATTCAAGCAGACATCGATCCGGCTCGAAGGACCATTAATCGTTTGAAGCAGCCTTACGTGACTTTTGACTTCACCCACGATGGCGATGACGTTCTGATTTTCAATACGCCGCTAATCTAGTTGATGCCGACATTCTTATAGAGTTCACTTACTGTTCAGTATAAAAATATCATTAACTAGTAATGGTAATAAGCCTTGGCAAATCATTTGGCACTAAATAAAGCTATCGTACCTCTACAGTGCCCGTGTGGTCTGGCGTGAACATCGCCGGCGTGCGCCTCAGCGACCTGAACCCCAAGATCGGCTCCGACTCCGACCCCGAGAACTGGAAGGAGACCCATGAGATGGTGGTGAAGAGCGCCTACGAGGTCATCAAGCTGAAGGGCTACACCTCCTGGGCTATCGGCCTCTCGCTCTCGCAGCTGGCTCGCGCCATTCTCTCCAACGCCAACAGCGTGCATGCCGTCTCCACCTACTTGAAGGTAAGCATGATCGCCAAATAGAAGTTATCTATTCTAGGTCTAATGTTGCTAAATTACCGCAGGATCCAATCCATCATGGAGCTCTGCTAAAATTGGTCGGACTAGTAAATGAAGCATTTCACATCAAGGCATTTGACTTATCTGTCAGTTTATTTAGGCCAAGGTTTAATTCCAAGTTGCTATGTCATTATCCTTTCTTATCATATTAACGCATCAAATCTAAGATAAGCTTGCACATTTTGAACAAGTGGTCCTGACCGAGTTTTTGTCTTACAGGGTGAGCACGGTATCGAAGAGGAGGTGTTCTTGTCGCTGCCCTGCGTTCTGGGAGCCGCAGGAGTGTGTGACGTCATCAGGCAGCCGCTCACCGACACCGAGACTGCGCAGTTGCAAAAGTCCGCGCATCTGATGGCCCAGGTGCAGGACGGTATCAAGTTCTAAGCGCCCATCAATTGCATTACATAAAACTTGACTAAGTTTATTGTACTGTCGAAAAACCGGCTTCAAATGACATCATGCCATTCATGGTTAAATATTTTTAGACAATACAACACTTCGTCAAACTTTTTTGTATTAGCAGAGAACTAGCGATGAACCCAGTAGAGGCGCACGATGTTAAGGCAAATTCCAAATATGTAACGCACGAAGAGAAAACTGTTGAAAATACCTTTGTGGTAAAAAAAGATTGGTAGTTGTGCACTCTATTAGATCAATGAGCTGTGGTTTGTTCTAGAAAAAAGTTATTTACGATTTTTATGCGAAAAAGTATTTTTGCCAGTGCTTTTATTAGGCTCTTCATAAGCTTTCTTGATTTGCCATATCAAAATAGGATGCAAGAGCGACTGAGATTTTATTTTATTTTAAGTGGTTCCTACTTATATGACATAACTAAATTATATTCCACTATTAGGATTAACAGTTACATTCTTTCCAAAAATCTCAAATATTTGATCATGACGTAATGATTTGTGTAAAAATCCGGACAGTTCAGTATTTGTGTGTATTAATTAATTATAGTAATTGAAGAATCTGTCACAAAACTTTATTATAGTCATCTCCAGTAAGAATTAACATTTAGTAGACACTAATTAATTTATGATAGTGGCTTCAGATTTGTAAGGTTGCGATCTGTTTTTGTCATCTTTAGATTATGGTACACAATTGAACGGTTTGTTAGTCCGGCTGGCGTACAGCTAACATGGATGTGACTTGTAACAGGTTTTACTTTTTTGGAGCTGAGCAAATATCTCGTTACACCATTCCAGTGAATATTGTTTTCCAAAGAACTCACGTAGGCGTATCAGTATTTAGCACCTGAGTGAATAAGAATTTCTCATAATTTAAATATTTATCATCTTAGTTGTATGTTGTGTCCCTGGTAGACGTGGCAAGAATCCAGAACGTAATAGTTTAATAGCTACGAAATATTATATTTTCAAATCTTTAGAAACTAGACATTCGTAATTTTTGTCTTTTAACGAATTTCAATCGCCTTTAGCTTTTTGATGTGTGTAGTTAGTCGAATAAATTTAATAGGAAAATATTAATAGTAATTATATTTTGTTATGCTATCGTATCCAGTATTAGTTATCTTTACATACGAATTTTCTTGCATTTACAAAATTATACCTATGCCAAATGAACCATAGATTAAAAATGTGTTATTGTTGTCATTATTTCTGACAGACGTATTTTTATCTTGTAATAAAACCCTAATGTAATAGCGATAAAAATAAATATGTTATTTTAATTACCGATTTTCTAATTTTCTTACAGTATTTTAGTCTCACTATTCATAAGAATACAATGCCCTATTTATTATGAATTATTTATAAATAAATGTTGTGATCTAAACATTTTTGTTTCATTATAGAAGACATTTCATATCGTATGATTCTTAGATCTTAATTAATTTTTAGTTCATCCTACTTTAATTTTAACAAAAGTAAAAAATCTGTCATAAATCATAAAAAAGGCTTAATGGTAATGTTTGGTGGTGCAACTCATCCCTAGATTATAATAGGTATAAACATGAATAAAACAATAGTTTTTTCAAAATTATATAATTATTTCATAAAGTTTACATCATCAGTACTAAAAACTTGATACCTAGAAGTGACACTGGCATGTAGCTCGCTGACAGATAAAAGGAAATTGTAAAAATACGAATAAAAACATTTTCATGATAAAATTACTGTTCTGTGACCCGATACGTAATCGACGTCGAATTAAACTCAAACTTCTAAAGTTACCATATTCTAGGATCAACCTGTATAGTTATTTCAATTCAAAGTCGATTAGGTTCATTTATAAAAAATATAATAATATTTTATTTCCGGCAAATGCTAGCTGATATGAGTAATGCGATGTCTGTCCGGACTGAAATGTTCAGAACGAGGCGAATTGAAGAAGGAATGTATTTTGAATATACGAATGTAGCACTTATGCTTTATGTCGACAATGTTATAGATAAGATCGCAAGCAAAGAAGTTAAAGATAGAGCGTTCAGCAAAAGTCAGTAAAAAAGAAGTTTTATTTTTTTAAAAGGAAAGTAGTTATAATTGATAAAATAATAAGGCTATGTAAAGGAAGAAATACTAAAGACATCATTGGATGCGTAGATACAATGTATTATTTGCTTGACTCTTTCCAATAAAAGCATAATTTTACTACGTAGTATACATTATTTTCAAAAAGAGTCAAACGCATTCATCATTATTATGTAAGTAAACTGTTACTTAAGAGTGTCAGTAAATGAAACAATTCGCTTCGCTGTTGAATTGTTGAGTACCTATGAAGTTCAGGACATGTGTGAGGCGGAACACGCGTGATATACAGACAGAGTGAAATTTGTGACACACTATGTTTCTGATAATGATCAACAATCCGTAGTTAGAACATGAATTTTATTGTTTAGATACATCGCGATATACCTACTATATTTGACGACTAACAATACACTTAGCCTTAACTTAGATGTCATCTGAAATCTACATAATTTTTATATCGGTTGAAATACAAACTAACGATTACATACAAAATCTCGTAACATATATTTTCATAGTTAAAGTTGGTGAGTGCCGCGAGCGCCTAACACGGGGTCGTGAGAGACGTACATTAATACCTAACATGAAACTTATACCAATTCATGTTGATTCAATTACATACTTAAAATTTTGCATTTTGGTCACAAATTAGGACAAACATTACGCGCTAATACTTACTGCTATATACAATGTAATAGTATTTAACAAGTACATACGTTAAATTATGAATAAGCATGAAATATTATTTTAGCATAAATCACAGACACTTTCCTTAAAATCGGCCGCTCTAGAAACTCATACAAACTCTATACATCACAAAGTTACGCCAGCAAACTTCACTGCAACCCTACGATCAAACGTGTACAACCATTTACTTATGTTTAGCAACGTTGTGTGCAATACAATTTCATTGGAACACAAAAGGTTTATTTTTGAAAGGCACAAAGGAAATACTGACAACTATTTAGTTATTAATTAATAGTAGGCGTACGTCAAACCTCGGTAAATATCTCCAAAACACGCCACGAAGTAATTTTATGCAACTAAAATACCGAACTCGACAGGTGGGCACATTGACTATAGGACGTCTATACTACTTACAGAAATAATAAATCTACGTTGAGTGTACGAATGAAAGCTCAATAAGATCTAGATTTGGCTCGCGCCTTTGTCCTTAATAAAATACACAAAGATAAAACCGATTTATAAAATTATAATACAATACATTCGAACGTAAGATAAATGTTTCGAGTCGATGGGACTCGTGTCAAAAGCTCATTTTTCTATCATCTAGCACAAAAACTCATCAAACCATACTAAATGACTCATAATAGGCTCCAAAAATTGTTTTAATAAATTCATTTTTCCATAATTTAAAAAACAGACTGCCGCATGCGTGTATAATCGTACGAAATAAAACCATTTCAAAGAATTAACTTAAGATAATCTTTTGATAAAATAAAATAATTATCTTTAAATTGATGCAGTTTTTGTGTCTAACAGTGTATATTATAAATAATAAGTATCATTCAACGAACGCAGTGAATGGCGAACTTCGTTCTACGTGAATGTATTTAATATTTTCATAGCAACACTGTTAATTATCAAAAAATACGCTTTTCACCCACTGATCCCGGCGCTAATCCAAAATATAACAGTTGCATGCAACCGATACTCTAGTAATGGAACATTGTCGGTAGTTAAAACTTATGTAGTACTTTATTGCCAACTTACAACTCAGAAATTGGGCCGTGACAGTTATGGCATTGTGAGAGTTATGTATGCCAGTTTAGATCACAGTAGTCAATCATGGACATGTGACAATTACTTGGGTAATAGTTGAAAGTAACGTGTGTATAGATACACAACATATAGCTTCGCACAGTAGTATCTCGTAATAAAATGAGTCACCGCTACCAATCCCTGATTCATGTAAATAAAGTTAATTAATTTAATATTTTTGAGTATTATAAAAAAAACTGTGCTGGGTATTAAAATGACTGATGAATAAAATCGTGCTTACATAATGTTCGCTGTAGATGCGTACTGTACCACAGTGGTGTCGGCGTGTGCGCGTGCGTCGAGGCAAGGGATAGAGGCGGGAAGGACGCGCGCGCGCGGTCAGGTGTCGGGCGACCGCAGCGAGTGCAGCGCGTTGCCGTGCCCCGCCGGTCTTCGTCGGTCCAGGAAAGTCTTCAGTTGGGTCGCCGATAGTGGAGTTGGTGGCGCCTGTAAGAAAAGAAGAACAGGTTAACATTGTAACGGATGTAATCGTTGAAAGTGATAATAGGTAGCGTGTTTGGAAATAACAATCAGAAAATGACTTTTTGTTTGGATCATTTCTTTATTCCGCTTTGCAGTTAGGTCGAAACAAATAGCCAGGTAATGTTAATTGTTTTATAAAAATCGACAGCCGTTAAACAACGCGCAACGGATGAAATATCAGTCTCGACAAGTGAGTCGTGAGTGAGTGCTCGCTGATGTCACTCCAGTGCCTGCGCATGCTTCTTGGATCTATCAGTAATCAGGTAGTCTATTATGACGTCTGCTGACGCTCACTGTTACCACGCCATTTTAGCACTAAGGACTATACAGGGTAGAAACGATAAGTGATCTCATTCGATTATTTCTAAACTATACAAGATATCGAAAAACTGGTTACAGGTCCAGAAAGTGCTTTACGAGCTCTTTCAAGAGGAACCAATAACAGGTTACAGAATAAACTGGATCCATCCGGAATTCATTTTTGTTTGAGTTTGTTCCGGCGTTTCTTCTCAGCACTTGCCATATGTTTCTCTCGAAGCGCTGGTAGGGCCCAAAAGATAAGGAGACATGTAAAGTGCCCCATAAGGGCTACCTTTTCTTTTTTTATATTTGACGTTCATAAGTGCCACTTGTGGTCTAAACTGAATAAATATTTTTGATTTTGAATGTTCAATGGCGAGGGCTCCAGCAGGCCCCGGATCAGCTGCTGCGCGCGCTCGCTCACGCCGCCCCAGTGCCCCGGCGGGAAGCGGCGTCGCGCTTCAGTGAGACACTAGTGCCGGGCTCACCTCATCGAACCAGGGGTCGGCGAGCGCGTCCCGCAGCGGCAGGCGCGCGGCCGGCGCGGGCTCCAGCAGGCCGCGGATCAGCTGCTGCGCGCGCTCGCTCACGCCGCCCCAGTGCCCCGGCGGGAAGCGGCGTCGCGCTTCAGTGAGACACTAGTGCCGGGCTCACCTCATCGAACCAGGGGTCGGCGAGCGCGTCCCGCAGCGGCAGGCGCGCGGCCGGCGCGGGCTCCAGCAGGCCGCGGATCAGCTGCTGCGCGCGCTCGCTCACGCCGCCCCAGTGCCCCGGCGGGAAGCGGCGTCGCGCTTCAGTGAGACACTAGTGCCGGGCTCACCTCATCGAACCAGGGGTCGGCGAGCGCGTCCCGCAGCGGCAGGCGCGCGGCCGGCGCGGGCTCCAGCAGGCCGCGGATCAGCTGCTGCGCGCGCTCGCTCACGCCGCCCCAGTGCCCCGGCGGGAAGCGGCGTCGCGCTTCAGTGAGACACTAGTGCCGGGCTCACCTCATCGAACCAGGGGTCGGCGAGCGCGTCCCGCAGCGGCAGGCGCGCGGCCGGCGCGGGCTCCAGCAGGCCGCGGATCAGCTGCTGCGCGCGCTCGCTCACGCCGCCCCAGTGCCCCGGCGGGAAGCGGCGTCGCGCTTCAGTGAGACACTAGTGCCGGGCTCACCTCATCGAACCAGGGGTCGGCGAGCGCGTCCCGCAGCGGCAGGCGCGCGGCCGGCGCGGGCTCCAGCAGGCCGCGGATCAGCTGCTGCGCGCGCTCGCTCACGCCGCCCCAGTGCAAGTAGACCTGAAGTGATGCAGTGACCGCGCGCTCTCCGCCCTCTATCTCGAAAACGGTTCACCGTATAAAAAAAGTTTTTAAACAAAATTTGTAGAGAATTTAGTATTCTACAATATTGATAATAAATACAAATAGCGAAAAACCCATAGGTAATGAGATATTTCTAAAAAAAGCGCAAAAAACCGATTTTTGTGACCGTTGACCTTGAAATTTAATAGTTGCTTACACCCTACCATATGTAGGTTTTGAGACAACTTTTAGGGTGTCAATATACACGTATTTACAGACTTACAGCTGGGTATCTCGAATTCCGAGGTGAACTTACTATAATGACTGGACTAAGACGTCTGCCGCGCGCTTGGTGTGCCTTTGCAAGACCGCATATGGTAAATTGTATGACAACTGCGTCGGAATAAAATTTTCAATTACTAATAATTAGTGTGCGGTCTTGCAAACGCACGGCAAGCGCACGGCAATTGTCTAAATATAAAGCGCCTTAAGTGGGTGATAAATCTATACTATCTATACTAATATTATAAATGCGAAAGTAACTCTGTCTGTCTGTCTTGCTTTCACGCCTAAACCAATTTTAATGAAATTTGGCATGAAGATAGTTTGAGTCCCAGGAAAGGACATAGGATAGTTTTACACCAGGTTTTGAAACATAGACGCGCGCGATAAAGTTTTTCTGTGACAGACAAAATTCAACGCGGGCGAAGCCGCGGGCGGAAAGCTAGTAATACCAGGCCTGTTCATCTCCGCGAGTTTACATCGAAAACAAAACACGCACGATGGCCCACCTACAGGATACTATTCGACAAGGCCTCACATACGAGCGAACATTGACTCACGCACGCGTATTCTTGTGTATGATGGAAGAAAATAAAGAAAATGGTGTACTAAATACTGTGCAGTATTTAACTGCCTAAATAATAATAAAAACACAGAATGTACTTTTTTAAGTTGCCTCAAGACACTGAGAGGTAAATAAGTAGTTAATATTATTCATGATAATTCATGCTAAATCATGTATTTCCTTCGCCATTTTCCGCAGTTTGGCACCTCATCATTTTACCGAAGTCAGCCCTATAGCTTCGGCGCAGTGCCGATCACTGACGTTTGTCAACAAAATGGTGCTTGACTCTTGAGACAGGCTAAATTACACCATATTGTTAATGACATTGAGCATACATTTTTTTAAATACCTTCGCGAAGTAAAACTTCTGTACGTAGTACTTATTATTATTCTGTGGTAATACTATACATAATACTCACCCCAGTAAGGAAGACGTATAGAAACACGCCGGCCGCCCAAGCGTCCCAGGCGGGCGCGGGCGGGCGGCCGAGCACGCACTCGGGCGGCGCGAACTCCAGCTGCGCAGGCGCCGGCGGCAGCACGTCGCGCCCCGCCCCGCCCGCCCCCGCCGCCCCCTCGGCCGCGCAGCCCAGGTCGATCAGCTTCACTTGGGGCGCGGCGCCGCCTAGCTCTACTAGAATGTTCTCCGGCTGCAACAAGATACCATCTATACATATAAAAATAAAACCCGTTTTCCGTTGTCACGACATAACATGAAAACGGCTTGACCGATTTGGCTGATTTTTTTTGTAGTTTTCTAATACTCTGTACAAGCTTTTTACGGAAAAAAATATAAAGAAAATCTCTACGCTAAGGCGGTACGAAATTCGCCGGGTCAGCTAGTTTTAAATAAATATCCTAGGACATTTTACACCTAAGCAAAGCTTGTACTATGGGTACTAGACGACGGATATAAACATACTTAAATACTTATTTCTTTAAATTATACATACCCGGGACCTCTCGGCATAGTAGTCCGTTCTGAACCACTATACCAAATGACGACCGATCAATTTTATTTCAGTAAATCTATATTAATTGAATGAAAATGTAAAAAAATGTGGAATACAAAGCTATAATAATAATTTAAAAAAAGTCTACAGGGTGTTAGGTAAATGGGTATATGAGCCGACCCTAGCCCATGTTAACATGGTCATATAAATGGTATGGTGAAGTCAGAAAATTTATATCTTCATTTTAATTATTTTAATTTTCAAACAAGTCGGATTTTATAAAATTTATTTTGTATGAAAATTAAAAAAAATAAAAAGATGATATCAAATGGCAATGCCAGATTTTGTATGGAAAGTGGCGTCTTTTTTTTTTCGCGCGGCCATCGACCAAACTTTGTTTTTGAATAACAAAATAGTATAATAAACCAAACTTACTATGGCATGTATACCTCTAAACTCAGTCTGAACTGAGTTACGAGCATTAGAAGTTTGATGATTTTCATTACTAGATTTGCTTTTTGTGCGCAAGTTTTGTAAGAAATTGCAACAAAATATTGCGCTATTTTTTTATTGCGCTGATTCTGCTCCATATTGATGTCTGGAGCCTTTAATGGATGATATTGTTTGTTGACACATACAATCTCACTATTTTGTTGCAATTTCTTACAAAACTTTGCGCGCAAAAAGCAAATCTAGTATGAAAATCATCAAACTTCTAATGCTCGTAACTCAGTTCAGACTGAGTTTAGAGGTATACATGTCATAGTAAGTTTGGTTTATTACACTATTTTGTAATCAAAAAACAAAGTTTGGTCGATGGCCGCGCGAAAAAAAAAAGACGCCAATTTCCGGCATTGTCTTTTCTGACTTCACCATACCATTTATATGCCCATGTTAACATGGGCTAGTGTCGGCTCATATACCCATTTACCTAACACCCTGTATAAACTATATTTTAACACATTATAAATGTTAAGCCTAACTAGTTTTTAAACATTCCCATCCTATCAAGACCGATGTCATTATTTTTAAGGTACCTAGGTAATTGTTCGTATTGGCCGCTGCGATACAAGCTTTCCTGCTTAGTGCAGAGACCGCCAGAATAATTTGCACAATGTGACATCTTTTAGTAATGAATACTTTTTACTTTTAATTTCAGTAAATCTATATTTAACCCACCGAATGACTCCCTCTGAAACGTAACCCTTAACCAGGCTCTAGTTCACAGGACCCACATCAATTTGAACTTTGTGCTGTGAAGATACGGCGGAAAACCAATGACTTTTTTTTAGTACTGGTTAAGGGTTAAAACAGGAAAAATTGAATTGTGATACTAAAATGGGAAATAAGGCAATCTGAAGAAAAAAGGACCTAAAAAACGATTTTTCCTCCAGTACAAAACAAATGACAAAAAGACGTGTGAATAGTATTTCTGAATGGAAATTATGCCTGTTATTGTGCGCGCCTGCCCCTAGTCTAGCAGGGGCTGCCATCCTCAGCTCCAACGTATTACTAGCATTCCTAAGTCCTAAGTGTACTTCACCCTAACGGCCTAATGCACAATATTGTTTCCGTGAACAGCTGTCGTGTGTGCTGGGCAGCCGCCTGCTGTGTATAAATAGCGACAGGTGCGCCTGCGCCCAGTTTAGCAGCGGGCCGCCGCCCACTAGTTCAAGCACGAGCGCGTTAAAACGTTCTTAAGACCTACAGGTACTCACCCTCACGTCTAAATGTGCTATATTGTTCCCGTGCAGGTAGTCCAGCGCGGACAGCAACTGTCGTGTGTGCTGGGCAACCGCCTGCTGTGTATAAGTAGCGACAGGTGCGCCTGCGCCCAGTTTAGCAGCGGGCCGCCGCCCACTAGTTCAAGAACGAGTGCGTTCTTAAGACCTAAGTGTACTCACCCTAACGTCTAAATGTGCTATATTGTTCCCGTGCAGGTAGTCAAGCGCGGACAGCAGCTGTCGCGTGTGCTGGGCAGCCGCCTGCTGTGTATAAGTAGCGATAGGTGCGCCTGCGCCCAGTTTATCAGCGGGCCGCCGCCCACTAGTTCAAGCACGAATTACGAAGTTCTTAAGACCTACAGGTACTCACCCTCACGTCTAAATGTGCGATATTGTTCCCGTGCAGGTAGTCCAGCGCGGACAGCAGCTGTCGCGTGTGCTGTGCGGCCGCTTGCTGTGTGTACAGCGCGGGGTGCGCCTGCGCCCAGTCCAGCAGCGGGCCGCCGCCCACTAGCTCGAGCACGAGCGTGTGCGCGCCCGCTCGCGGCACGTCGGCGAATAGAGCCATCGCGCGCACCACGCCGCCGTGCGCGCACTGCGACAGCATGCGGTATTCGCGCGTTGCGTCCGCACCACGCCCCGCCAGCACCTGATGATTGATAGGTAATATGATTGTAACAAGTTAAAGTTTTGAAAAAATATAAACTAAAATGATACAGATAAGTTAAAGCTCAATCTTTTCTGCGTTTTATAGTCAGTTAAAATTAGACAATTTGCAATCAGCTGAATTGAATATAAAATACGTGCGTACCTGTTTCAAGGCCACTCGTTGTCCCGTTCCAGTGTCACGAGCTGCCAGAACTCGCGCCGTGCGTCCTCTTCCGATCTCCTCCTCGATGCTGTATCTCCTCCCGAACTGTTCCCTCTGCCAGCTGCCGCCGCCGCCGCACGCGGCCGGGCCCGACGCCGCCCCGGGGGCCCCGCTCCGGGCGCACACCAGGCGGAAGCTGTACTGGCCGGCCGGCAACTCTTCCAGGGCCAAGGTGTTGGCAGCCGCCGGGGTCTCAGTGGCACGACGCCACTCGCCCTCGCCGACGCGGCAGTATTCGAGATGCGCGGGGCTCGACTCGTCCCACTGCACGACCAGCCCGCCGCCGGGATGCGCCCGGACGGCCGGCACGCCGGGGGCTCCGCCGGCGCCCACCGTCAGCCGCGCCGAAGTCTGCACGCCGCCCAGCTCGTTGCTGATGAGGCAGCAGTAGACGCCGGCGTCGGACGCGCGGCACGCGTGTATCGTGAGGGTGGCGAGCCCGTCGGGCGCGAGCGAGATGGCGAAGCGGTCGCCGTGGCGCAGCGCGCGGGTCTCGGGCGCGGTCTTGCGCCAGGAAGCCGCGGCGCGCGCGGCGCCGGCGCGGCACGACAGCGTGGCGCTGGCGCCGGGCGACACGGTGACGTCGGTGGCGGGCTCGGACAGCTCGGGCGGGCGCAGCTCCGTCACCACGCCCTCGGCGCTGGGCTCGCCGGCGCCGCCGCTGCCGCCCCGGCGCAACTTCAGGCCCCAGGGCCGCTTCGACAGCCCCTGCACGTTGCGCATACACTGATAACATCTCCCCGAACGAGGCGGCTACAAGCGGTGTGTATCGCAAGCGATGCATGCATGCTCTTTGCTCACCTAGTGTTCCGTCACCTTTGTTTACTGACCACTTTACCGATTTAATACTAATAAACGATTAACAATAAATAAACTTAAAGTCATTGGCGGTTATTACGAGTCACTAAGCACAATACTAAGTCTTGCGCGTGAGTCGAACTGGCCGCTATCACAGTCTATGTTAAAAATGCATTCCCATGTTTATCATACCTACAACAAAAGAAATATAGACAAGCGTTAAAAAAGGAAGAAACATGCAAAAGAAAAATGAGTGCAATGAAGTGTAAACGCATTTAAAAGTGCAATAGAGTGAAAGAAGAAGACTATACGGGATGGAGATAACAATACGATATTTACAATAATCAATATTGCGGTGACTAGACTGAAACTAAATTTACATTACTTGATGTTCATACTTTCATACCTGAATAGGCTATTTTTATCAGTGTTAAACATCCGCAAAAAAAATATTTAAGTGAAAACTATCGTGTTACATGTAATGTATTTTCGTATTGCTTTATCCATCTTACATGAGAATCAGAATGGACACTATTAATTTGCATAAATAAAAATAAAATGATTTAAAATCCCGTAAAAAAATAGTAATTATTTCAACTAGTCACATTCATGACTAAGAAATTCTATCAGAACCAAAAGTATTTTAGGGCACATTTTTCAATTTTCTGATAACTTTTTCAACGTCTACCAGCCTAATATACTACAAGCCTGCTCTTAGAGCATGTTCTTTCTACCGCACCAAATTGAAATAAACATTTTCTGGGTGTGACAACAATCAAAAGCTTAAGGCCCGGTTTCCACCAATGCGGCGCTGTGCGGAGTGGAGACGAGAAGTGTAAATAATGAAATCTGATTGGTTATTCAACACACTTCTCTGCTCCGCTCCGCTTTGGTGAAAGCCGGGCCTTATACCAGTTTTTTTTTTGTATATGCGGCGCGATGTTTTTATACTATTTGACCATCGAATCAATTGCGCCTCCCGCTTCACTTGTAGCTGTCTTTCTATAAAAACATGATGTCACGCTTATGAGAGGTGATTATTCCCAAATAGAATTCGTATTATGTTGTATTGCAACAGTGTGCTTCATGTTCTGGTTACAGATAAACAAAGAAGTTACCCTTTTTTAATATTTAAGTTACCCAATGTATAACCATTGTCATGCAAAAGCTACCAAAAACTATATTACCTACTGTGTTATTACTTATTATGCAATACCTTACTGCATTTAAAATGAAATCTGCATCGATTGTGATAATTGGTTAAAAACATTATATGCCGAATATTAAAATAATTTCATCAGGTTTAATATTATGACGACTACGTGTAGTAAGCGCAACGAGAGTTGAGGCCATCGACACAGTGATTTGTACGAGTATCTATATTCGCTGTCAGCTAAAATAGTGACTGAGTTTCTTGCGCTGCTTCTTCTCAGCACTGGCCCATTGATTGTCTTGAACCAGTGCTAGGGTTAATACTGGGACGCGTAAAAATGCTTGTAAAAAGCCTACTTATAAAATTAAATGAGTTTTATGAGCTGACGTCACGAGTAGTCCGATATAATTATACCTATTACGATTCCGGAAAAAAGTAAACTCTTGAAACAAACGGCACGGTTGAAATATTTGGTGATAGTGCATCAAGCACTGTCTTTGTATCATGTGTTTTTGTGATCGCAAATTAGTGTTCCTCAATATTTTTTTATAATAGTGTCATTAATGCATCATTGTTAACCATGTTAAAATGTATGAACTGTACGTGACTTTGTTGGTGTACTAAATAAATAAATAGAGCCTTAGGTGAGTACAGATCGAATTACTCTGACCGTTGTGCAAGTTAGGTTTTCAATCGGTTCAATAAATAGATTTGGGTATATTTGGTTATCTCCGCCTGAATTTATTTCACTATTTCATAATTGAATATGTTGTAAGAACAGGAAGATGACTCCTATCTATTCTAGCAATACGGTCAAATTATGTGCACTTTGCTTGTTAAGAGTTTTTAGTGATATGCTCTTTGCACACCCACCCACATGGGATTGTCCCGCATGCTTATTAGCATCCGTAATCAAGGATAAATAATTATTGCGAAACTTGATATACGGGATTCGGGGCGACCATCTCGGTGCGGGTTAACCGCACTAGGAATAACTAAGACTCAAATAGCATGGTCATCTGTAGCATCTGTAGCGTGGAATTTAAACACAAGCGAGCCAATCCTGTGAGCGTGTGCAAATCCACATGACATTAAAAACGCCTGTGGACAGTATCTCGAGTAATTTTGCTAACTTTGTTTAGACAAAGTTTTTCCGAATTAGTTATTCCCACGTATGTTTCAACGTTTTCGAATTTTCGAGTTCGAATCGTTTGCGTATTCGAATCGCCATGAAAATTTTAGTACTAAAACTACAACAGCGCCCTTGTGAACGTGTCGTAAAGTGAACTTAGTATGAGAAAAGGTTGGACGAAACTTATTTTGAGAATCAAAATTGTCACGTTATCGTTTAATTCGAAGATTGAGTATCGAATTTTGTCGAGTACGCAAACGATTCGAAGACGAAAGTTGTTCATGCTAGAGGTACAGGTCGGAGTTTGACGTCATCGGCGCAGCTGCATCGCGCGCGCTACTCACGTTGGCGTGCGGCGGCGAGGTGTGCGCGGCCGCGTTGTTGGCGGCGACGTTGGCGCTCTTCTTGCGCTCGTCGCCGCGGATGGCGGTGGTGGGCAGGTTGATGGTGTTGGCCTTGGCGTGCGGCCGCTGCGTGCGCCGCAGCTCAGGCGCCAGCCGCGCGCCCACCGACGGCGGCACGCTCTCCGTCTTACGCAGCCCGCACCACCCCGAACCCGCGCTATTCGGACGGGAATAGGATGTTAAAACAAAACAAAACAAAAATGGGCGAACCAGCTTTCGCTACCGCTAATGCACCCTCTCCCGCTCCTCATGAGTCAAGCGAACTAAATACCCCATCACCACCACCACCAAGCGTTTCTATTCTCACTTTTATATGGATTCATGTGTAGGTGAGCGCTCATCTATTGCGTTGCTGTGCCAATATTAGCAGCGTTCAGCTAAGCTGGCCCCCGAACATAAAAATAATCAACAAAAAAGAAATAAACATAACAAGCATGCGGGACTAAAAGCATAAAACCACAAGCATTTTTTATTCACATTTATTGGTTACTCATGTAACATATAAGTAGTTCAGTATTACAGTGATTGTTAGAAGTTAGTATTATATACATATTTAGGATTCGATAGGCAAATATATACATACGATGATTTATTAAAATGATAACACATAAATGTAGAAGATAACATTATTTTTGAAAACTCAAATGCTTTGGTCGAGTTTGTTAGATTATAGAAAAGTTGAATACAGATATAAAATATTAATGTTAGAACAGATCAACATAATTCGCAAGAGATAGTATAAGGAGTCGTGTGAACTATTCTATGCACTATTATTGAGATGTCTAATTATAATGTATTTCAAAAGCAAATAACGAAGCGTTACGTCGATCACAAAATAATCGTCGCCATCTCCAACTCGTACAATTTAAAAGTAACAAAATATATTAGCTATATAATCTGTTAAATGTGCGACTCATTATAATTAAGTAGCCACAACGAAGCGGTAACCCATCGTTATTAAAGCAGTGATCACTTTGACCCTAACCCCCGCCGCCGCCGGTCTGTCGCCGCCGGCCGCTACCGGCGGCGCGAGCGCGGCTGCCGCTGCACCGCGGTGAGCACGCTTATCAACTACTTCATCTAATGTTATCCTGTTTGTTAGTACTACAATGGATGCAGATTCATTCAAACTGTCCTATAACTTTGTTGTTATCATTTATATAGATGTATTGCTAAGTATTTAAGTTCTGGGCAGAGATTTCATTGCCAGATGAACTCATTAAAAGGCGGCTACCGTCCCGGAGTGCGCAGCGGCGTTCGATTACATGTCATATTATTACACCCTCGATAACTCAGACTGCACCTTTACGCAGCGTAAATGCAGCAAACTATAAATACACATTACACATTAATAATAACCATTAAATATACCTTATTACTATGAACATCAAAAGCCGAGTTGTAAAGCATTTAATGTTAATGTTTACTATTTATTACAATTAATTATTCCACCTAAACTTACAGACTACAATGGCTGGGATGATAAATAATTATAAGTGGGTAAAATGATTAATAAATTACATTAAAAATGATTGCAATCAAAAGTTGGCCCCTATACCTAAAATGATTTAATCTAAACGAATGCAATAAGTAGATGTGTTGCGGTATACGGGGTTAGGTGAATGGAGTTAAAAGACTATATGAAATTATACTAGGTAGGTATCAACTCGGGATCTTATACTATGTATATTTGAAAATTTTGTTAATATAACATGAAGACTGGATTATAATTATGTTGTAAGGTGACACCATTTATACATTTATAATCTTCAAATACTAAGCTATGATGTCGCGTGTATGTCTTTGCTTTCTATAGATGCAGTGTCTAAAACGTCTACGTCATCGATGAAGTCACATTATAGCTATCCAAAAGTGAAGTACATATTCAGCGAACATCCAATATGAGAAATTGTATCGGAAATATTGATTGTGAAGATCAGTATAATACCAAGAATACTTACGCTAATTGTACGGTGCAATATATTTTATGTTATACGGTACTATTATAGTATCTTGCGACTATATACTAATATTTTCTATTTCATGTGTACTTTGCAGGTCTCTGGTGTTACAACAATAATTGTAACAACTGTAATAAATATAATAATAATTATAACTACTAGACAGCTTCCGGTCGTTACCTTAAAAAGCTGTGAAATGCCTACTTTTCGAGAATGCATTGCGATTTGTTACAACGCATTCCGTTCGAGTAGGCTATACAAATGTGAGATTATTAAAGAATAAATATTCCGCGATTACATGACTCTAACCTTACTGAGAATGTATATGACGTGTCTTAACCTACCATGCAATACTTCTAACCAACGTTTCCAATATACTTTTCGTATGTTCACTCCATATTTCCAGTCTTCTTCGATTCCTACTTAACACTAATCACTGAGAAAAATAAAGAAATGTATGCATTAGATGCATGCTCACTTTCATTCGGCCAAGATCAACCAATGGCAAGAGAAAGCTTTGTAAGAGCTATGTTAAATTGTTCAGAAAGGTTATAATGTATGTTGTTTTGAATCAATTGACGGTATTCTATAGATAAATAGTTCTGACACATATTATGTTCAAGAATATGTGTGTTATAAAGAACCTATAGCGTCAGGGGTGCGAACAGTGATATGATGCTTGATATGACTTGCAGATTTTTAAATTAAGTAGCACGTACACTATTAGTTTCGCGAAAATAACTAAAATAACTTAGAACATCATTACCAGTGTACATTCGAATTACAATAAGTACTTTTACATTGAAATAGAGGTTGTTATACATAAATGATGATCAAACGACGTTATCATTGGTCAGTTCTCAAGTACACTTACATAATCTGGCAGTACATTATTGCGTTTTCGTTAACATTACTGAATAACTAATATTAAATTTCACTGTAATGCGACACCTCGACTGGAGGTATCGCCGTCGACCAGTCAGCTTCAATCGCAGAACCACTGGTCATGTCTAAGTTAAAGCGATATGAACTGTTACTTTAAAGGTACATACACATCCTACCCGTATTAACATTAAAATTTTCAAAATAAGTATATCTAAATATCAATTCCAGTGTAGTAATTAACCTAACATGGACAATTATTATAACTAGTTATTTATACGAGCCGCGCGAACTTACAATTGACTCAGACGCCAGCAGCCGGGCCGGCGGCTGATCGTGTCGCTTGTTAATACATTAAAGTTATTATCCACATCCACCACCGCATGTTAGTATGCTAACACAAATTTTCTCCCTGGGACACCTCAAACACGACATGTCTTCTAAGTGATACGATAAGCAGAAGAGACGAGAAAGAATGTGTTTTGATTTCTCGAAAGACTCGTGTTTGAGGCGTCCTGGGTCATGCATGCGTCGCCAAGAGTTGCTGTGTGTCTGCGACTAAAGACACCTTTGGAAGACTCGTGGATAAACGGCTAGCTAATGTACGAACCATTCTATCAATATTGCTGATGTAACTTACTTTTAATGTCATTCATTTGTCTCTGTAAGTGGTCAAACATTTTTTTGTAATATATTTTCAGTTTTCTGGTGAATAGATTCGTAAATTAGCTGCCGAATTGTCGTTAGTAGATATAATGATATAATAAAAAGTATCATTTTTATTGCTATAACAAGGTTGTCATTCATTCTGTAAACACAACAATTCTCGGCGAGTTTCAGTTATCCTTGTTATTATTTCCTATTACGATTATTACAAAGCTCTTTTATCACTCTTCAAAAATAGCGTAAAATTAAATTAATTATTACACCTTCAGAAACAGTTCAGATGCGCGGAATGCGTGAAATTGTACGACATACTTTTACAGTCATATGCTTGTATTTCAATGTCAGATGATTATTTACACTGTTCGCGGTCCAGTTAAGTTATAAAGGAGTAATATGTCATCGGTGGTTGTATTCGCGATAATAGCAGTCCGCACATCGCCGGTTAATTAACATCCTTTGTTAGTGGAGTTGTGTTACATGCGGTTAGGGTTATCGGCTGTTATCGCGGCGGCCGCGCGCGGCGCGCACGCTGCCGGCGCGCGCGCAGGCCACACGTGACGTCACTAGCACGCCTTGCGACTAGCCACCAATACGCGGTAATCTCACTAGTGTAATCTTTTTATAATGGCAGTATCGGTTACATATGAATTGATATATATTTGAACGCTTATAATTACTCTCTCTCGGTACTAAAATGAATAAAATTGTGCGATTATATAATGGGTTTATACTATAACTATTGGATTACACGGGCTTTGAATACTATTACTGATTTATTAATTATACTAAGATTTAAAACTTATATTCTGCCGTCCATCGGTCTCGCTAGGGTCTACCAATTTGATTGGATATTATAGAAATCGGGCTAGCTTTATAAGACCCTTCGCTGAAGCTATCTATCCCGCGTGGCATGCGCGCAGCCGGCGCGGCGTGGCGTGGCGTGGCGTGGCGCGTGGTACTTACGAGGAGTGGCCCTGCAGCTCGCGCAGGTAGGCGCTGGGGTTCTCGAGCGCCTCGCCGAACATTCGCTGCGAGTTGAGAATGCGCGAGAGCGCCGCGATCCACTCCTGGAGCGACGCCTCGGGGCCCTTGCAGAGATAAGACTGCCGCGGCTTGTTCGGGTCCAACGAGTGGATTATGAACGCTGTGTTGTTCTCAACTTCTTCAAGCTCCATCTTGTTCATCTGTGGAAATATAGTTGAAATATTAGTTTATTTTAAACACGATTAAGACTGGTGATATTATATCAGTTGCTAGAAAGAGCCCCTGCATCAAAGAAATCTTTATTTGAAATAAGTATAAGCACAGAATAATAATAAGTACTACGTACAAAAGTTTTACTTCGCGAAGGAATTTAAAAAAATGTATGCTCAATGTCATTAACAATATGGTGTAATTTAGCCTGTCTCAAGAGTCAAGCACCATTTTGTTGACAAACGTCAGTGATCGGCACTGCGCCGAAGCTATAGGGCTGACTTCGGTAAAATGATGTGACGTGAGGTGCCAAACTGCGGAAAATGGCGGAGGAAATACATGATTTAGCATGAATTATCATGAATAATATTAACTACTTATTTACCTCTCAATGACTTGAGGCAACTTAAAAAAGTACATTCTGATTATTATTTAGGCAGTTAAATACTGCACAGTATTTAGTACACCATTTTATTTATTTTCTTCCAACATACACAAGAATACGCGTGCGTGAGTCAATGTTCGCTCGTATGTGAGGCCTTGTCAAATAGTATCCTGTAGGTGGGCTATCGTGCGTGTTTTGTTTTCGATGTAAACTCGCGGAGATGAACAGGCCTGGTATAAGTCAGAATGAACCGATCATAATGTTATTTACAACTCATCATGTGTACAGAAAGTTTGTAACTCAATCGGTCTGTTGGAAGCATGATGGCATCTACATTCCACGGGACATAAGAGTAGGCGCACACCGTTGATTTTTCGTCGGCCGATAGTTTAGTCGGGCAGTTGATCAGTATGGGCATGTATGGGAGTGCGCACACTACGCCGATTCGATTTGGCCGATTCTTCATACAAATTAAAATCGGGCACAACTATCGGCCAACTAAAAATCAACGGTGTGCGCCTACTTTAATAGAGAAAGCCATACCTGCACATGTCCCTTGTAGTTGTAGGTGGGGCTGGTGTACTGGTTCTTCTTGCCGACGGCCTCGCTGAAGATGACGCACTGCTCGAAGAGGAACACGTGAAGCTCCTTGCCCTTCTCGCTGCTGGAGCTCAGGTCGGCCACCTGCAGCGCCTCCTGCATCAGCAGCTTGCCCTGCGCCGTGATGTTGCCCTGCAACGACCAGCCACCGTTAATGCTTCGCTCATCTCGCCTCATGTCTAGTGATGTACAAGGCGAGGCTTCCGAGAGCTCAGAGTCGTTTTACAGGGCTCGCCTCGTTTGTATGAAGCTCGACGACTCGGAAGTCCTTTTTAGAGTTCGAGCCTTTTTCGGGGCACGCCTCGTTTATGAAGCTTGGAGTCTTTCGCAGAGCTCGAGCCTGTTTGAGAGCTTGAGCCTTTTTGAAAGCCCAGTTAACTTTTGTGTTAAGATCGTCTTATTAAATAAAACTGCAGAAATTCTGATGCTACAATAAAATACATATTTGAAAAACGTTTTTCACAAAAGGGCACAAATCAAATAATGACTACAAACAATTAGAATTATAACTTTTCCTAACAAAATAAAATATAGGTCCATTTTAAAAGTATCATAATTAAAATCAAAGTAGGTGATGTTTTGTTATTTGTTTGAGCTCTTTTGAAGGTTCGAGCTCTTTTCAAGGCTCGAGCTCTTTTAAAGCTTCGAGGCATGGCTCAGAGAGCTCGCAGCTCGGCTAAATTCGGGGCACCGAGCCTACCGAGCTTACTGAGCATTGCCATTTCGCCTCGAGGCTTCAAAAATAGGACTCGACGCCTCGAGTCTTGTACATACTCATGTCGCGACCAATCCTTGTGGCATGATCATAATCGTATAGGCCGCGCAGCGACAGTTGAGGCGCTCTACACAAGCAGATATCTGTATACGCTCGCCGCGCTGATGCTGTGCGTAGTCTGACTGACAAGCTCTCTTCTCTGCCTCGCTTGCACACATTCGTTATATTGAGCAAGTGCGAGGTGACTAGGGTATTCGATATTTGTATGCGTAAATTGTTGTGTGTGTTCGCCAAATCTTTCGTTGCGCGACCTACACCATTCATCCATAAACAACTGAGGGTAAACTGTCAGTTTTCAGGTAAATGTGAAGCATTTACTTACTAAATGACATTTATTTAATGGGATTTTTTTTGTATTTCATAATGTTATCACAACACGCTACGTGCTAGCTTTTAATAATGATCTCTGGTTCACAGTTTAGTCCCTAATCCTGATTGAACTTTTGGCGCAAATTAAATTCGTAATTAGCAACAGACGGCCACATCTGTAATCGGATTTCAATGGTCAATTCGCAAAAAGCAATGCAAGCACAAAACACATTGTTACGAAATAATTCGCGAGTTGTCAGTCGCTGATGGCAAATAGTACGGTGATAGCGGAAGGGTGTACGCCTAGGACACTTCGTCTGGCAAGTGAAAATAAGGATGGCGATGCTTACCGTGAATCCTTGCAGGCGGCCGACGTCCATCATCATGTTGGCGTTCTTGGGGATGATGTCTGTGTAGTGCATGGCCTGGCGCAGCGACGCCAGCACGTCGGGGTTCGCGCGCGCGTGCTCGGAGTACGATAAGATCTTCTTCACCAGCAAGTGGTACTTCTGGATGCGTTGGATCGGCTTGATCAGCAGGTCACCGAGCTGAAAATTTTACGCCAACAGTTATAGACACTCATAACTATTACAACAGGCGTTTGGACCTCAAGAATTATGGCCTCCAGTCCGTCCAAACGCAATTCGCAAGCATGCGAACATTTAAAGCGAAATTTCAACACATAGCATTGCACGACATATTTGTGGTGTGTGCGTGTCGTGTCTGTTTAAAAAACATAAATTACCAGAAATTAACCAAAATACGTGGTTTTGTTAATATATAGACACCAAACATTTAGCATTTGATCATGCAAGCATCGAGTGCTTTTAGCGTAGAACACATAAGTTTTAACTACGATTACGTGAATTTTAGACAACGTGTGTTTTTGAATGTGTTCCCTTAAACATTGCGGCGGATGACAGCGGGGACAACAAATATGATTTCACTCACTATGTCTCATTCCATCGACTTGTGAGCAAATAAATGAAAACAAAAATCTGAAGTCGATGGCATGCGCCCGTAGTGTAGTGAATACTGCGAAGCATGGCTGGTACTGAGTGTGTTAAACTATCTGCCAATTCGGTGGTTACGATTGTAATATGGTAGATCAAAGAATTTTGCCTCGAGTCCTATTCCGTTAGGGGATTAAACTACAAGTTTCTTAAAAATAGGACAAGTGTAAGTCATGGTACCAGCGCTGCCCGGATTGTGGACAAATAGTGAACGGAGTTTGTACCTGCGCGATACTAATGCGTGCGCCAGGGATGTACGAACGTTGTCTAAGAAGAACCTAGTGTTGGAACACACGATGTAATGGTTTACTATAAAATTGACAATGCTTGGTTGCATAGGAATCACATTTGAAACATTATTTTCAAACGGGAAGGGAGGGGACTGGGGGAATTTCAATTCGAGATCAGAAATGTTAAAAAAGAGTAGTCAGTGTTTATCTAATATTGTAAAAGAAAAAAATTATTGATTCTATGGGGAAAAATACTACACGTCACGACCTTTTTGTATGCAATGTTTTTAAGATTACTTATAAAAATGTTCCAAACTAAATTGACATTTAGTTTCTTTCATACTGTTGTGGAATATTAATAATAATATAATGGTCACTTCGTTTTCATTTATGATTTCGAATTAAAATCAAACTATTCAAAAGGCTGGGAATATTTAAAAAAATATTTTTTGACCACCACACAGCATCAGGAGTGAGTGAGAAGATTTAAAACTGTAAAATAGGAATTAATTTGATTATTACCATAGTCAAAGTATTGGATTCAAGTACATTTCCAATCATAAACAAAAAAATCCCAACCAGTCCGTAGTCACACTAATAGTAAATAATAATAATAATAAAAATATTGTTATTTTTCAAAAATATAATTTGTTAAACATTGCCACACCAGTGTCACACACACTGAATTGCCACACTAGTGTGCAACTTATAAATGTGTCTGATGTTAGCAGTGCCTTGTTTAACTTGGTCACAGTAGTGGTTAGTTTATCAGCGTACCTTTGAACAGAAGTGTTTTAATGCTAAGGCATTGCATGCAGTTTGGTTAGTATCGGTATCATTTTATATGAGCTATATTATTGGTGCTTTTAAAGCGGAGTAGCTGCCTTAATAGTTCTTATGTATGCGCCAGCTACCGCAGAAATGTGAAGCGAACGGGTATGGTTATTGACTAAATAATTGATGGTTGTGAGATTGTGCTTTCAGCTAACATGAGAGAACGTCACAAGTGTTAGGTGCGAGACACGTGATATCATCTACATGTGAAAAGCCAATTCCGTTTGGGTGTTGTTATTTAGATAGTGTTGCGCTGTGTTGTATTACCTGTAGTTTGTGGCCGAGCTTGTGCCTGAGCTCCTGGAAGAAGTGGTCGTGCTCGGAGACGATGTACTCAGAGACGGGCTTGTTGCGGCAGTATTGCTCGTACATGAACATGCGCTTCTCGAAGAAGCGGTGGAACAGCGGCCCCAGTAGTTCCGGCGCGGCCACGCACTCGTGCAGCTCGTGCACGAACTTGCTGCGACACAACACAAGCCTCAAACGCTGCGCGCCGGCAACGGGCCTAGTAGGTTGCCGCGCGCGACAGCTCGCAAGACAATAAACAGCTTATTCCGACAACAAATGTCAATACACTTTGGGGGCGTCAATCACACGACTCGCGACTTCAACAAGCTTTTTACAAGAGACAACAGGGCATTTTTCAATAGAAACGTTTCGTCAATTTATAATATTTCGCATTACAAGGAATATTTGTTGTCAGATTAAAGCCATTTAAAGTAAATCCTTAACTATTGCTTAGACTAATCCTTAATATTAATAGCATAAAGCATAAAAAGTAAAACTAATGAAAGTAAAGTGTTCCAAAAATTATTTTAACTTTGCCAATTTTCAAAAATAAAAAAGGAATTTGATTAGAAGTTTTAGAAAGAGTGAAATTTCATTAAACGTAACTATTACAAAAAATATTGGAATAAAAAACACGCAACGTAAAATAAGCAATGCAATCGCACAGCTGAACAGGGCTTGCAGACAGTCGTACGCGCATGAGTAAACAATGACAAACGGCTCGCAGATAGCTCCCAAGGCGACGTGGGGAACCACGACAACCACGAGATTGTCTTCAATTGTCTATAATGTTATCATATCTTTTTCCAAGTCGTTTCGTCCATGTTTATTTATGCTTGACAATTGTAACTGAGCATCGAATCTCATAATTTAACACTTGCAAGTTTCTTCAGCAATCGCTACAGCAAACATCACAAAAACTCGCATAGCTTACTTTTATAACTAAGGTTACTTACATAATAATTTAAAAAAAACATAAGACCTAATAATCAAACTTGAACATTCTCGATCTCGTTTACTGGGCCAATTATAAACAAGATTTGTCCGAATAAAGGCAAAAAAAGTTAACTGCGACATGCTTTGATTTCAAAGGGAGACTTGGAATCAGGATGTTAACAGAAAAGTATACATTGACTTTATCTACATAAGCGGCTCAAGTCTATTTATCTTTCACGACAAAGAATTGTAATAATGTTTTTGCAAAATAACATTCGAAATAAACGTATTACAGTTCACGTAATGTTGTCATTGTTTAAACTGATTTATCCAAGCAAGATTAAGGTGGATTAAATCAAGGACTTGTTTACAAATAACTTGAATGGGGTTAGTCTGAACAATGCTAACGACTTCTTAGTTGTTCCATTAGAATATTGATTTAAATAGGAAACTGGAGCTATTAAGCAATGCAATCGAGTTCTATTGTTGGCCATTGTGATCGCGATATAAAGGAATGCATAGAGAGATTAAATATTGTCGATACGACGAATCTTAGAAAATCAGTATCTTTATCGGCATTTATGTGAAGTTTTGAACAAGTCTCATATTTTTTTTTTTTTCNATGACCGTTCTTCTTTCCGGGAAAATCCTAAAAACAGCCCTTTTTTCACGCGGGCGAAGCCGCTAGCCGGAAAGCTAGTGTATAAAAAATAGTTTAATCAAACTCTCCATAAATTTTCCACACAGGTATAGTAACTTTTTACAGTGGGATTTTTCCACTATCATTTCCACTTTAGAACATGTTGATAGAATCCCACAACCCATGCCCTGTCGATACGTCCCGATACCAACCGACAGATTTATGCTCATCCTAGGAAAGTGGCTGAAATCCTTCCTTCTATCCTACCCTTTCTTACGAACTATCAGTTGTTTTCACATGTTAGGGTAGTCCAATTTGCAACAGTTATTTACTTCTCTTTTTTATTATTTTTTTTTGGCACATGTCGGATCGATGGGGATTTTTCATTCTAATGGTGCTCCGAATATTCGTACCAATTTTCAGCTGTATGCGAATTGTTGCAGGGTTCATGTCTAGTACAATTTGACCGGACTATAAGAGAGAAGAAACAGTATTTAAACAATCGTTTAACCGGCTTAGAAACAGAGTAACTAAACGAAATTGCTTACAAAAAAATGTTTTTTGCAAAACACGTGCTGGAGAGTGAAGAAAATTGGTTAATTGTTCGAAACTCTATATATAATTTATAATAGCACATAAAACCTCATAAAACTTATTTATTTTTGCAAATAGGCTTTATAAAAGCACTTTTTCACGTCCTAGTATTAACCCTACCACTGCTTCGGGACAATAAATGGGCCAGTGCTGAGAAGAAGCAGCGCAAGAAACTCTCGCCCGTATGTACAAACATTACTATGTTTCACAGTGCGCGTGGACGCACAGGGTGTCACACGAACCAATCACAGAGCTCTATTCAACGCTGTGCGTTCAATTTGCTGCTTCACTTAAGCAAGCATCGTTTGTAAATACGGGTGTCAGTCTATTGTCATAACTACTACTTTTAATAAAGCATTCAGGAATAAACATTTTTGCAAACATATACACCATTTTTAAAACTCACAGTTTGAATAAGATATCGAAACGTACCGCCCTTTGTAGCGTAAGAAAGCCATGAATAAAATTATAGTTCTTTGGAATTTATAACTCGTATAAACGTAATGTATACGAAACGAATAAGAATGAGACATTTGCATTGGGATCGGATACTTTTGGAAGATGTTATTCCACCTGTCATGACAATTTGGATTTTAAAATGGCAAATAAGTACTTAATATGATCCACATTTTGTCTTGTGTTCTTTATGATTTTAACAGACATCACGCGCGCGGAACATCTGTGTTACATTTTTACATTAAATAACCGGTAAATAAGTGTTGTTGATACGCGAAGACTATTGCAAAGTGGGCATAAAGTGCTTATATTCGTTATAATATAATTGAAGTTGCAGTTTATTGTCGAATTAAAGTGAATTAACTTAAAAACATTTTTGTGCTACAAAACCGTAGTGTCTGGCGATTGTGAGTTGCTACGACGCGTAAGCGACGGGCTCCGCACGGCGCTTAGGACCTTTTGGACGCGACCTTTCGCTAGCCGGGTTAACGCTGCGAAGTAGCGGACGTTGTTTACATCTTTAAATTGAACAAGCTTTATTGTCTACCTTCATCATGGATTGTAAGACTTGTAATGGAGCTTTAAAGGCGGAGGACATAATTAAATGTGCAGCATGTAATAATTCCTACCATTATGTATGCGTGGGATTGAGCGAAGTTGACTTTAAGAAAATATTACCTATGAATAAGATTAAATGGAAATGTCCGTCGTGTAAACCTGGAAAGAAAAAGATGAACACCGGCAGTCCCAGTGCCCCTGGCACCCCTAGCTCGGAGTGTGGCACGTCGCATTCAATGATAAACATTGATGCGAATGCTATTATGGAGCATTTTGATAGCCGATTTAACGCCCTGCAGTTGGCCATCAGCTCCCTAAAAACGGATGTTAATGACCAACTAATGAAACTTTCGGCCACTGTTAATTCATGGGAGGCTAAGATAAACAGTTTTTCATCATCCATAGCAAATATAAACGTGCAGATCTCGGATCTTAAGGACGAGAATAACAAACTAAATCAAGAGCTCGATCAATTGCGCTCCAAATTGAAAGACATTTCTGACAACAATCAACGCAATGACCAGTGGGTTCGCCGTTCAAATATACAAATCAACGGGATCCCTGAAAAAAAGGGTGAAAATCTTTTGAATCTGGTGAGGTCCCTAGCCCAAAAGTGTGGTTTTTCTATCAGCGTGGACAGTGATGTAGACTTCGTAACCCGAGTGGCGGTTAAGAATGACGCCGATAACAAGACGCCGAAGCCTATTATCCTGAAAATGCATTCGAGATATAAAAAAGATGATTTTTTAACATTACTACGTAAAATTAAGAACTGTACCGCACGGGATATCGGTATCACAGGGGCACAGAGTGGTAATAGAATATTTTTCAATGACCATCTTTCTGCAAGGAACAAATATCTACTTAATCAAGCTAAAAAGTTGGCAAGAGAGAAGGGCTACGTGTACTGCTGGGTCCGCAACTGTACGGTCATGGTGCGCCGCAACGACCAGTCGCCGATTATTCATATTTCATCCGAACAATCTTTAAACAAAATTGTATAAGAGTTATAGCCGTTCAAATTTTTTTTCTTCTACTGCTTTTAGCATTTACTGTTATTGATGGTTTAATTTTTATAATGATTAACAGTCACGTTATCAGTATTATACGTGCAAATTGTCAACTTACTTCTTTTAACAATAATATCGTAATATATGTCATAATGTTGTTGCAAGACGAAATATCTTACTATTGCTTTTTAAAATTGAATCTAATAGCGTCGGAGCCGACAAGGGGCATGCACCCTGGGTTACTGAGACAGACTTGGAACGTTGCATTCTCACAGAGTTTTTTAGTTGAATCAAATATTTGCATTCACTCTTAACATTTATTATCAGAATGTCAGGGGTCTGAGAACGAAGGTAAAAATGTTTTACAGAAATATTCTAAACTCCGTTTATGATATTATATGTATAACTGAAACCTGGCTCTTACCGGGAATTTGTGACGCCGAGTTGTTCGATTCTCGATATTGCGTGTACCGCACTGATCGTGACTATGATAACTTATCCGTTAAAAAGGGTGGTGGTACCTTGGTTGCAGTTCGTCGTGGGATCAGCGTGAGTATGCAGGGATTACGTAAGTTACCTTTTATGCATGACGCAGACGTAACATGTGTTAATATCTTGTTGAATCAGGGTCCTACAACATCTTTGCTAAGATTGTTCTGTTGCTACTTTCCACAAAATGATAACCAATCGATAGCGGAACAATCGCTTTATGATTATATTTCTGATCTAAAAATTGACTACCCTCATGATAAGTTTTTGCTTGTAGGTGACTTTAATATAACAATTGCTAGGTGGAACTCAACTCCACATACTTCTGATAGTAAACTGTGCCTTGAAAATCCACAAGATAATGTACTAACTTCTCAAATATATGCGTTTTTAAACTTTAACGACTTATCTCAATATAATCACGTTGATAATATGAACAGTAGGAAATTAGATTTAGTAATATCCGACTTGAACTGTACAGTACAACGAGCCACGCCGTTGTCACTGCCTGAGGATGGTCATCATCCTCCTTTGTGTATCGACATAATTATTAATTATACATCAAGTCTGTGTCCTGCCCCTCGGGTAGTGCGACAATTTCACGCGGCGGACTATATTAAAATTAATTATGAACTGTCAAATATTGATTGGGAGAATCATCTAGACCCAAACGACATTTTAACTGCTGTGAATAGCTTTTATAAGGTTGTCAATGATCTAATAAATAAGTTTGTTCCTCAAAAGATTGTTAAAGACAACAATAGGTACCCTGTTTGGTTTGATAAACGTCTAATTAAACTTCTAAATAAAAAACTTAAACTTCATAAAAAATGGAAAATTTATGGTAGACAGTGTGACTATGAGAACTACTCTAATGCACGTCGTGATGTTAAAAAGTATGAAATTTTGTGTTATGATCAATATATTGCTCGCGCTGAGGGAAATATCCAGATCAATACCAAGTACTTCTGGTCTTTCATAAAATCAAAGCGAGATAACAGTAGTATACCTGACAGTTTATATCTAGGGGATATGCATGCATCTGAGGGTCGAACGATTGCTGACCTTTTTAACACATTCTTTCAGTCTGTTTTTGAGCCCCCCTGTAGTAATACCTCGGATTGTGATGTAACATACAATGCCTGTATTATTAATTCTGTGGACATTGATAGCGTCACTGTCGAAAAATATTTAAAGAATCTTGACGTCACCAAGGGAGCTGGCCCTGATGGTATACACCCAATATTTCTCAGGCAATGTAATAAGCTTATGGCAGTTCCTTTATCTTTGCTATTTAATATGTCTCTAAAACAGGGTGTGATGCCCTCGATCTGGAAGCAATCTATTATTGTGCCCATACATAAGAATGGTGACAAACATAATATCGCTAACTACCGTGGCATCTCCAAATTGTCTGTAATACCAAAACTCTTTGAAAAAATAATTTACGATTCTCTTTTCCCCGCAATTAAACCGTTAATTATCCCAAATCAACATGGTTTTATACCGCGTCGTTCCACAGAATCTAATCTATGTGAATTTTTGGATTTAACATTGCAAGCTATGGAGGATGGCTTCCAGGTGGATGCTGTGTATACGGATTTTTCGAAAGCGTTTGACAAAATTTCCCATAACTTATTGATTAGCAAAATCGGAAGGGTAGGTATACACGGCGATCTCCTGAGATGGCTGACCTCATACTTGCGCGAAAGATCCCAGGCAGTTGCGATAAAGGGCTATACTTCTAGCTTTGTTCCTATCACATCTGGCGTGCCTCAGGGCTCTCATCTCGGCCCTCTTCTCTTTAATATATTTATTAATGACGTCATGAATTGTTTTCTTCATTCCAAAGCATTATTATACGCCGACGATACTAAAATTTTTACATTCATTAAATCTGTTGAAGAATCATTGCTATTTCAAAACGATTTGAATAATTTTTATGATTATTGCTCAGCTAATAATCTAAAATTAAATATTGATAAATGTCATACTATTACCTTTTCACGCAAAAAACGTCCGATTAATTATAATTATACATTTAATGACATTATGATCAAAAGAGTGGCCGAGGTGAGAGACCTGGGAGTATATCTAGATAATGAACTTAACTTGGCGTCTCATATTGATAGAGTTACTGCGAAATCTTATAAAATGTTGGGTTTTGTCTTTCGTCAATGTAAAGATTTTAAAAATATAAACACCTATATAATGTTGTATAACTCCTTAGTAAGAAGTCATCTCGAATATGCATCAACAGTATGGAACCCAATTTATGCCACTTATATTGATCAGATGGAAAGGATACAAAACAAATTTTTAAAAAGACTTAGATACTTGTTTAGGGATCATTCAGCGCAGCTTCAGTCATTAGAATTAAGACGTGAACATAGGGATCAAGTATTTTTGTTTAAAATTTTAAATGACTACATAGATTCATCCTTCCTTCTCAGCCGAGTGTCATTCAGGTGCCCCAGGCTCAGTGCCCGCTCCAATGCAGTTTTCTCTGTTCCTATTTGTAGAACTAATTATTCAAAGAATAGATTTCTTGTTCGTGCTTGCAACACACATAATGTTCGATACAGCCACATTGATATATTCAATTGTTCTCTGCGTGTTTTTACTTCACATGTTAAGAAGGTTGACCACGTTTAAGTGGGATTATCTTGTTTCTGATGAACGAAATTACCTAGTTAAATTACTACGAAACTTTTTATAATATGTCTTCGCTATTGACAAATTAACATTGGAAACTTTTTTGGCTTATGAATAAACTAAACTTTTTCCTGTACCTATATGTAATATAAAAGCTGTATGTTTCTTTCATTAAATAAATAAATAAATAAATAAATAAATTTAATGGCCAATTTTAAACACAGATTTTAAAAAAGATCTTCGAATGTAAAAGTTGCAAATATTGTTAGAAGTATCAGACGTCTGCAACAGTTTTGCGTCAGACACGAAATGTGTGGTATACTTACTCGCGATGCCACTCGTAGATGACCTCGATGTTGCCGAATATCATGCGGTGCCGACGGTCGCGCAGCCCTTCCGGGATCGGCGGGTCCGGGTTAGCCAGCTGGGAGCAAAACCAATATTTCATTAGGTATAAAATCCATCAGTAAAACTACAGCGCATTTAAGTCTAATATGTGCGAGTGTGAACAATATTATCGAACTCGGCGGCGATGTTATTGTTTTAGTTTCAAGTTATTTACGACAAACAAACCAAAATGACGGTATTTCAAAACACTATTGGAAACACGTCGTCACCGCGACGAGTCATCTTTGTTGACCTAAACCTGACTGATAGCTACTAAAATTACAAATCGAACGATTTGCCCGCAGACCGACCAACTATAAAGGAGAGACATATCGATAGGCAACCGAGCTAGGAAGAAGCGTTATTTATTTACCTCCGGACGGGGCGTTTAGCGTAACGGAGTTCAGTGGGATAAGGCACACTGCATCTCTTTGTAGAGCGAATCTTTTATCTTTGGCACTTCGCTGGTTGAATTCACCTGCGGCTATTGCATGCAGTAAATGAACAGAACAGTTGCTGGCTTATTGTCTATGTATATTTTATACCATTGATCACGGATTTAGCGAGTTTCTTATACAGGGTGTCCCGTAATGTAACGTCAAGCCGGAACTGGGTGTTGAGGCAAGTTGTGCTGGTTATCAGAAAAATATAAAAAAAAATCTATGTGGCATATTTTAAAAATAATAGGCATTTAAAAAAAATCAAAAAATTCTACTCCAGGTGACGGTCTATTTNTAAATAAATAAATAAATAAATGATTGTACGTAGAAAACTGAGGATTTGGAAATAATTATCATCAGCCTAAGTTCACTGATGAACGTAGAGTTGTTGAGATATTGAAGGTTTTTAAAAAGAAAATTAAAAACCCTTGAAACAACTTAAAAAAATAAATTCTACTAGGTACCTACTTAAATGTAATGCAATAGCTTCTGTGGCATAATGCACATTGAGTAATACAAAAAATTATATTTATATTTTTATGTAAGAAAAAAAAAGTTTCAGTTCTCGTAATTAATGCATTAAGTTTCTTGTTCTTCTCCTTTTTTGGCTAAATTATTGTCAAAGCATAACTAGGTACCTACTCCTAAGCTGAGTTGCACCACCAAAGCTTGACCGTAACCTTTGTATGGAGTTTAACAGATTTTTGATGTTAAAGTAAGATGGTGTAACCCAGCTATAGTAGTGTTAATGTTAAACAAGTTGGTTTAAGCATGAGCTTTTTCCATCCAATGTTAGCCTGTGGTAAAGAGAGGATCCTGTACTGGAGACTAAATGCCCGTTTTCACCATCAATCCCTAATTTTTAAGTGACCCCTATGATAACAAATAATATTAATTTTGTTTTCATATGGGACACTTAAAAATTAGGGATTGATGGTGAAAACGGGCATTAATGACCTAATGATGACGTGTAGAAGCTACTAAAAATAAATCAAATGCTCGTAACTGCAAATTCATTTAAAAAAAGCTTTTTAAAACCCAACTCATAGAAAACATAAAAAAATCTGTTTCAATCGATGTTTCCACCAGTTATTCCTGTTAATCATTGAAAGGCTCCGAATCCTTCCACCCTCGGGTTGCATCTACCGCAAGACCATAAATCTGCCAAAAGCAGGAAGCGACAGCATTCTCCACTTACGCTCAAGCCTTCGTAACCGGAATTGAAAAGGCACATTATTTTACCGATATACCGTAGGCGTTAAAAATATGGAGTGGAATGGGTTAAGTAGGTAGAAAGTTTAGGAATCTAAATATATATATAACTCAAAGGTGACTGACTGACTGACTGACATAGTGATCTATCAACGCACAGCTCAAACCACTGGACGGATCGAGCTGAAATTTGGCATGCAGGTAGATGTTATGACGTAGGCATCCGCTAGGAAAGGATTTTACGAAACTCCACCCTTAAGGGGGTAAAACGGGATCCACGCGTACGAAGTCGCGGGCGGCCGCTAGTTTACAAATTAATTCGTTTAATTTTTATTTTAATTAGGCTGGGTTGCATATTATCTTACTTTAACTGTAACAAACGTCAAAAATCTGTCAAACTCCATACAAAATCGGTTGGTCGGTTATCCTTAGGCCCAGAACACACGGTGAAACGAAACCATTTCAAACCGGTTTGAAACTGGTCGCGTCATGTGTGGTCTCTCAACGGAATCTATGGCAGAAACTTAGATGCAACTCAAAAGTAACTAGAAGTTGCAGTTTCGTTGCAATTGCGTTTCACCGCGTGTTCTGGGTCTTACAGTTACCGTTAAAGTTAGGTGGTGCAACTCTTCCTTACTCTTTTGCATGCATTGTTCTCCCGTGTGAACTTTCGTCTGTAACACAATAATTTATTGAACGAGTGTGCAATAAGGAAGCTCCTGGTCTGTACTTACCTGACAAAAACGGGACTATTCCTACCTCTCGTTCCCACCGCTGCAACTCCTGTGTAGCCAGGATCTACAGCTTGACCGCCAATAACCCAACCAGTGAAGGTCAAGTTTGTCCCGGGGGAAAGTTAAACTGTCATTGGACCCGCAACGAAATTAATCAGAAGAACATAGGAGGAGTTCGATTAAAATAAGTTATAATCAGGGAGGTGGAAGCGAGCTTCACCCGAAATTCTTAACCACAGAGGAACTGGCTATCTGTGTCCTTTTTGAATACCAGAAGTTTTTGCAGAAAATGCAACAAAATGTAGTTTTTTTCGTAGCATCACCATTCCACCACTATTAACTACGACAAGGTGTCTACCGTAGTAGTCCGTAGCAGAATGTAGCATGATTACTTCGACCCGTAGTACTATGCTACAGGTCGTGAGTTAGGTGTAAAACTTATAATAAATCTGTAGAGAGGTCAATTTATTCTGTACATGAAATATATTTTCAAAATAACTATCAGGGGGTGATTAGTGATCGATACTGATGCCAAAAATTCAATCAGTAAAATTTTTGTCTGTCTGTCTGTATGTTCCTTATAGAAACAAAAACTACTCGACGGATTTTAACGAAACTTGGTACAATTATTCTTCATACTCCTTCATACTCGGAATTAGCGGGAAAATCCTTTTGTATGAAAAATCTAAACCGCTTAATTAGACGCTTGAAATTTGGTATGCAGGTACCTTACTAAACTTGTTGTTTTGACTGGCGTGTGGCGACTCGTTATGCTTTGGCTCGAAGTTTTTTGTTGTGTGCCGTCACATTATTTTTATTTTTGTTTAAATGTTGATAATTAGTTAGTTACCTTGATTTTGTTTGTAATTAGTTGCACACTCATTATGTTTAAATAATTTAAATAGAAATGTTTCTCAGGAAGTGAATTATTGTTAATTCTTATGAGAAATAAAGTTCTTAAACCGTAACTTAAAGCTTAGTTACAACAGGATATTGCAAAACTCCCACGGGAACGGGAGTTAGCGGGAAAAAACATTTGTATGAAAAAATCTAAACCGCGTAAGATAGATGAAGGGGGTAAAACGGGATCCACGCGTACGAAGTCGCGGGCGGCCGCTAGTCATGAATATTTTCATAATATGTATTGCGATCAACTTTATTTAACATGCACTTCTGTCCACAAAATTAATCCTGCAAATATAGTTCCTGCAAAAACGGGTGTCTCTGTGGGATAGACGATAGTGCCATAATGTTATATAGATAGATTACGTACGTTCTTTTGTAATTAAATACGTGAAACAACTTGAAAACATCGAACTGCATAAGGCGGGGATACAAGTAGCTCAGATGTAAAAGTAGTCGCCCGGCTAGCGAAATGTCTTAGGTTCGATTCCTGCCTTAGGCAGTTCGATTTTTCAAGTTATTTATAATTTAGTTTGTGATTTGAGAATTGAGATGCAACTCTTAACGCTAAAAAATGTAATTAAATATCCCAAGAGAAGAGGTACGCCATGCGTGTTTTGTTTTTGATGCATACTCGCGGAGATGAACAGGCCTCAACAGGCCTGCATAAACTTTGCTTTGAAATGAACCTAGAGCATAACACATGCTGAGTGGCTGCCATTTTAGTTTAAATCTAACTACATAAGTAAGTAACTATGTTGTAAGGAGTCTAACGCCCGTATTCACAAACATTACTATGAGGTCTCACAGTGCGCGTAGACGCACAGAGTGACACACGAACTAATCACAGAGCTCTATTCAACGCTATGCGTTCGATTTTCGGCTTCACTTAAGCAAGCATCGTTTGTGAATACGGGTGTAAGGATGTTTGGACTAAATAAAAATGTTTTCTTTCTTTCTTTCTTACAACCTCCGTGCAGACTTTAACCATAGAGCATAGAGCAAAATACAGATAAATAAAAGATTGTCAAAGCACCAAGCCTACCGCCGCACGTAGAAGCCATAAAGCTCGCTTCTCTTTTTATTATGGCGAGAGTTTATGACTCTACATGGTGTTGTTTTTTAGTCTAGATATTAGCACGTCACTACCTTATTTTATATACCTACCACGCAATTTGTATACCCATTCTTATAAGATACACCATACAAGAATTCAGAGATCTGCTCCTGAATCGAATGTGCCTACTACTGCTATTTCTATTTATTTATATTAACCGGCAGACAGTGGTGACTGAGTTTGTTGCGGCGCTTCTTCTCAGCACTTGCCAAATGTTGGTCTCGAAGCGCTGGTAGGGTAAAAAGAATATGAGACATGTAGAGGCTCCTTAAGAGCAAAATATTTGACGATTCTAAGCACTATATTTTATAATAGTCTACATATAAAGAAATGTTGACTTTGACTTATTAAATTGTACGAAAAAAGAATATTCGCTGATAGAGGTACGACGCTTTACTGCACACCACAGAAAAGGCGGTCTTATGGCTAGGAAGCGATATCTTCCAGGCTGGGAGTCTTAGTACATACAAGCATTTACATCCGGAGTTTCAGACGTTACATGTAATAAACATTGTGTATTATGTATTAACTAGCGGCCGCCCGCGACTTCGTACGCGATCCCGTTTTACTCCCTTAGGAGTGGAGTTTCGTAAAATCCTTTCTTATCGGATGCCTACGTCATAACATCTACCTGCATGCCAAATTTCAGCCCGAGCTGTCCAGTGGTTTGGGCTGTGCGTTGATAGATCACTATGTCAGACAGTCAGTTAGTCGCCTTTGAGTTATATTTATGTATGTATGGGTCAATTTCCCAAACATATTTTTTGAGCGGCGTAGCTGAAAATCATATGTTTTTTATGACATAGAACTTTGATTTTTTTTTACACGAAAATATACAGAGGTTCCATTTTGAGGACAACATTATTAATGAGTATTTTCTTTTACAAATTCGACAAAAAATAATTGAACTAAGCGTTTCTAATTTTGGTGCAGTGTCCACATCCTTGATTTCTTACAATATGTATTTTTTTAGCTGAAGATCAAAACAGAACTTAGGGAAAAAGTATATTTTTGGAATATACAATCTATCTATTATCTAAGATTACCAAATTAAGCAAGTTTCCCAAATAACTGTGATTAAGTCACGTCCTCAAGTTTTGTCCGCGAAAAATTTATGATTTTGGTGTCAATAATGAAATAGCTCGTCAGTTTCTTTAAAGATCAAACAGGATTTAAACACTCCCATCATTCGTTAGGTTTAGTACCGCCCCCGCGAGCAGTGACGGCAGACGGGTGCAAGACCTCTGCGTCTTCCCGCCAAAAACGTAAATGTGTTGTTTTTTTTTAAACGGACAACAATTCTGCAATTTTGGTGTCTTTTTGTATAAGATTTCTAAGCTATTCTTTTTAGTTGAATTCCTCGTATAATGTAAAGGAACTGTTTTCATACCATGTGTTAAAATGTTATTGTTATATTTAAAACAGATTTCATATAATTTAGCTTTTTCAACGAGAATCTAATTTTGGTGAGTCAATTTTGGTGTTTTTGGTGGTGCACCAAAGCATTTTTAACCGACTTAACTCCGTCAATTGTGAACCGATTTTCAAAATTCTTTTTTTGTTCTATAGGGTACACTTATGTGGTGGTCCCATTGTCACCAAGTCAGGATCTGATGATGGGATCCTAGGGAAATCGAGAGTAAACCTCAAATTTTGTAGGAATGCAATACGTTTTCTAAAGTTATTCAAGTAGTCATCATCTAATGTTGATGAGGTGATGATGGAAGGTAAAACTCCTTAACGCTTAGGAGTTGGAGGATAATTCTTTAAATATTTTAGGTAGGTATGTACATACAGTTGTATTATTTCAGGTATTTAAGATGAGCTGATGATGAAAGGTCAAACAACATAAGTTAGGAGTTAGATGATACTCAATACTCATTTGTTGATACATACATTGACACATGATACATTGATACTTTTTAGTTGCCGATATTTAAAGTAGGGAGCCTGTATTTTGCTAGGAAGATTATTTACACTTGGATTGTGATTAAGACTATAATTTTCCATTACAAAATGGAAAATTATAGTCTTAATCACATTAAACATAGGTACTGTCCCTCTTCAGTGACAATAACAAGGACTAATCAACTAAAAAGCATGAAAAAAAATAATTTTAACAAAAAAATTAAAACCGACGCCAACAATCACTTAAAAGTAGAAAATAAGTACGTCGTTATTTATTTATTAGGACAATATATGTACCATGAATAATATTTTTGGAGTCGGTGCTGGTAAATTTAAAACCATTTCTTGAGCTTGGCACTAAGAAATGACCGACTGACAGCATATTTTCTAATTTTGGTGCTTTAATATAAATTTTGGTGTTCTCTTAATTTTGGTGTAAGGAAAATCTAAAAAACTACTGGACAAAATTTAATGTCTTAATCATTTTAGAAACAGTATAAGTTTCCAATAAATTTGATCTATAATTAAAGAATAAAAATACACAAATAACAATTTCCACCAAAATTAGGCAAAAATATGCACTTGTTGAAATTCACCCGTATATTCTATTTGATAATCCATAATTTTGTCGTCATTGTTGTTGGATGCCGAATAGTTACCATTTGGTCCCATTTAAAGTTAATTTAATTTGATTAATATGTAGTTTTTATTTCACGATGTAATTTTCACGATACTTTGTTTAAGAACACCAATTACTTAAAGATTTCTGATCCCATTTGAGTGATTAGTTTTTTATTGCAAACTTTTGAAAACGATTGACGAAACTTTTGATCACCCTGTATATTCAGGTAGTTGAGACTTCCCGCTATGGGCGCTTACACTCGTGAAATGAATATGTTATTTTCGACACAAGCGAGTGAGGTGAATTATTGTTACAAGCCGGTTATTTTCTCTATATTATTCTGAAGATACTTCTAAACGGGCAATATTTTTCTGCATAATATTTTGTGGCTGCAATATTACAATTAATTGGGTACAAATATTTCGTAACACCCAAAGTAGACAATAAACGCCCGTATTCACAAACATTATTATGAGGTCTCACAGTGCGCTTAGACGCACAGAGTGACACACGAACCAATCAGAGAGCTCTATTCAACGCTGTGCGTTCGATTTACTGCTTCACTCAAGCAAGCATCGTTTGTGAATACGAGCATGAGTTTCTTGTGCTGCTTCTTCTCAGCACTGGCCCATATTAGTATTGTAGCGAAGCAGTGGCAAGGTTTGGACGTGTAAAAGTGCTTTTAAAAAGATCACTTACAAAAAATAAACGGTTTTATGATTATAATTTTGAGACACTGCAGTATTTTGGACGAGAAGAACTTGTTTACAATATTTATTTAGGTTTTTATCCTCTAATCTAAATCTAAACTAACTATGTATATAACTCAAAGGTGACTGACTGACTGACTGACTGACTGACATAGTGACATAACACAGCCCAAACCACTGCATCTGATCGGGCTAAAAGGCATGCAGGTAGATGTTATGACGTAGGCATCCGCTAAGAAAGGATTTTACGAAACTCCACCCCTAACACGGTAAAACAGGATCCACGCGTACGAAGTCGCGTGCGGTCGCTAGTTTGAAAGTATAGTCATTTCTTTGTTTCCATGGCATGACATTTTAAAGACCATTATCATGGCCTGCTTACCCTCTATAAACTTTTTGGCCCATTTTATTTTCAATGCACATGAATGGCTCTAAACAAGGCTTTCTTCCAACTTGTAAGACGGTCATCCGCCGTTATAATGCCCACTTTTATAATTAGACTTCGCTCGTTACTTTTTTCTTTACTGTCATTCACTTTAGTGCAAGTTGGAAACTGTAGCGGAGAAAAAAAACCAATCGAAATGATCATCCTCCTGATGTCGGTTTTGAAGTCGGTTTAAATACTGTGCTTTGAAACTATAACTGGTGCCTTTGTATGAAGTTTGACATACTTCTAAAGTTTGTTAAAGTTAATGTAAGATGGTGCAACCCAGGGTAAAAATAGTAGATACTTGGCAAGAAAGACAACAGCATTATGTGTATTGTAGTTGAATATTAATGTCTAAAAACATAACCCTCCTTTTGGCGCAGTCGGGTCTTCTTCTTGTCGTGTCGACAGCAAACCTACACAGCGTCAGCCCAAAACTCCGCCACAAGAGTGGCGTTGTCAATAGCCTTCATTTAATCTTCCTGCGTGCAGTTGTTTGGGCACGCAGGGCACGACATATGCTTCGTCGACTGGGGAACAAAACCACACTTGCACTCCAAGTTTGAGCCATCCAAGAATCCCCACCTGAACAGATTGACCTTAGGCTGACCTGCGTCCGAAGTCTATTTAAAGATTTCCATGTAGGCCATGGAAGATCAGCTCTCTCACGCCATAACCTGCTACTCTCTTTCGACCGATCGTCATGAAGGAATGGTGGAAAAGGGTGGATTTTATTAACCATTGAGTGTTGTATGAGTGTAGGCAAATGAAACAAAACAGTGTGACATCACTTCAAAAATTATCTTGAGAAATCCTCACCAGTAATTCCTGAGATTAGCGCGTTCAAGCAAACAAAGAAACAAACTCTTCAGCTTTATAATATTAACATAGAAAATACTCCGCTATTCTTCCGCTACGTCTCATACCTTCCCCTTATCATAAAAGCTGGGGGAAGCTGCGAGGCATCTAATAAGCATACAAATTGATGTCGCAACTTGCTAATCACTGTTTTTTTAAGCGGCAGACAGAGAGAGCTTAGAGGGAGAGCTTTGGAAGTTTGATCTTAAAAATTATAGAATAACAGCTTTTGTCCTTCGTCCGCTTGTTGTAGAAAGATAGGGTGGAATTTTCTAGCTGTTCCCACAACGAGTGAAAACCATTTATTTATTTATTAGGTACACCAACAAAGCTATACATTAATAAATCTATATTTACTTACTAACATTATTAGGAGTTTGTTTGCTTGAACGCGCTAATCGCAGGAACTACTGGTCCGATTTGAAAAATTATTATTTTTGTGTTGGATAGCCCTATTATCGAGCTGAGTGACACCACTAACTACTAATAACTTTGATAACGATAACCGGCGCTTTTTGTATGGAATATGACAGATTTTTGATGTTTGTTAAAGTCAAAATAAGTTGGTGCAACTCAGCCTTAATTTAGGCTATATTTAACGTCACCCTACAGCCAATAGGTTCGGAGCATTAATGAAAAATGTTGCAAAAACGGGAAATATTATTCAAATACCATTTTAGACTGCATCCCACTTAACACCAGGTGCGGTTATGGTCAAATATCTGCTTTATTATTGCATAAAAAATCCACACGTACGAAGTCGCAGGCACAGCTAGTTAAATTAATAAATGCTCTTTCTATTTTTAATTTTAATTTTTCAACATACCTGTTGAAAAATTATACTTATACCAACACATACTTGACTTTTTCACGTAAAAGTTCCGCACTAAAATATCAACTATCTGTCCACCCTGAGCTCTTATTATTGGAGGTTTATCGGCCGCCTAACGCAACAGACGAATGGGATCAGAGGGTACAATCGTGCACAAAAGTGTAAATAAATAAGTAGTAACATACAATAGCAAAATTGCTAAAATAAAATGGCAATGGGAGGGGCACATAGCTCGTAGAGCTGATGGCCGCTGGTGCAGAAAAGTCTCGAGCCCCCCACTAGGTGAACCCACGATTTGCTGAAGGAAGGAAGAACCTGGATGCGGGTAGCCCAGGACCGGTCGTTATGAAAATCCTTGAGAGAGGTCTTTGTCCACCACAACGTCATTTGGCTGAAACGAATGAACTAACGAATACAATAGCATAAGCGTACATATTATGTTCATTAAAAGACAATTTATTGACACGTGAGATCATTATTTGGTTTTATAACCATAAAAATTGGTCTAATTGATCCCAGAGCCCAAAGTGAGGTCTTTTTTCAAGTCACATTTATTGTATATCGCGTTTATGTTAATCGTTTATTAAGAAATTAAATGTGTTTTTCTTTAAGGATATTTATTGGGTTTTCAAATAACACCAATATTGTTGGGGCACCATGATTGTGTCAGTAGAAACGAGTTTTCCTGTAAAACGTAGGTGGGCCGATTTTTGTGATGACCAGTAGGTATAGTTTAAAATAATTTTTTAGAGTAACAAATTACTAATCATCCCGTTGACCCCTCCAAGTAAGCTAATATGCTCGTATCTTATTTATCTCTGCCTTAGCTTACCTACATTATTTTCTCTACAAAATCTAAAAAACATCTCAAGCACTTTTGCCCCCGACTGTCCCTGTACTATAAGACCGCGATCTTCCCTATCGGCCGGCCGCAGCTAAGTAAAGAAAATGTTATTTTTCGGACGGAGGGTTCGGACTTACACCCTTCTGCGGTCCGGCCGTCACGTGTGAGCACGCGGTTTTAATTTAAGTTTTACGCCCGCATTCACAAACATTATGAGGTCTCACAGTGCGCGTGGACGCACAGGGTGACACACGAACCAGTCACAGAGCTGTATTCAACGCTGTGCGTTCGATTTGCTGCTTCACTTAGCATCGTTTGTGAATACGGGCGTCAGTCACTATTACGAGTTTAAGTAGGTAAGTAATAGGTAATATGAATTTAATAACTTTGAAGAAGGCTCAAGGTCACCCAAAGGGCGATGGAGCGGGCTATGCTTGGAGTTTCCCTGCGTGATCGAATCAGAAATGAGGAGATCCGCAGGAGAACAAAAGTGACCGACATATCTCGCAGAATTGCTTAAATCAAGTGGCAGTGGGCGGGGCACATAGCTAGTAGAGAGACAATGGTCGTTGAGGCAGAAAAGTTCTCAAGTGGCGACCACGGGCTGGAAGACGTAGTGTGGGCAGGCCGCCTACTAGGTGGACCGACGACCTGGTAAAGGTCGCAAGAAGATACTGGATGCGGGCAGCGTAGGACCGTTCATTGTGGAAAACCTTGGGGGAGGCCTTTGTCTAGCAGTGGACGTCATTTGGCTGAAACGAACGAACGAACGAATTACTTTTTAAGACACTAAAATCAAACCAGCTACCCAATTCACTAACCCATAGCCCGTAGCCCCTTCCAAATATAATTCCGACATCTTCTACAAATAACTGCTGTATAAATTGAAAAGGAAATCGGAAGACATTTTCCGGGATCGGAAGACGTTTTTAAAACAAAGGCCCTTCTTTAATTTGCATGGCGTCACGCTAAAACATACAAGATTGAATTGCTACAATTCAGATTATTTCTTTTTGTTGCACGATGGGATTTGGTGGATATTCCTTCATCAAGCGAAATACCGCTCACTGATTAATCACAAAATCTCAGAAACTATAATACTTTTAAACTTGAAATTTGGCAGGTAGGTTCCTTTAGGGTGTAGTAGACATTAGGTAATAACGGATTTTACGAAACTCCACCCCTAACTACCCCTAAAACGGGGTCCACGGGTACGATGTCGCGGGCGCTAGTTTATTATCATTGAGTTGACCCGGCAAACTTAGTACCGCCTATGTTCATCTGAAATAATGTAGAATTTTAATATAAATTTTCACATTTACGTACAATAAAGTTTAATTGTATAAGCTATCAAAAGTACGTTTCTTGCATTAATTTTATTTTATTTCAATTAAATAACTAGCGTATTTGCTAGAAACGTACTCCACGTACTTATCAGTTTTTACTTCCGGTATCGACAGTGCCGTCTTTAACCTAGGTACTAGGGGCCCTGGGCACTTAAGGATCAAGAGGGGCCCTTATTATTTGGAAAAAGGTCTTTTGAACAGACGGGGGCCCTCTCAATCGCGGGGCCCTGGGCACGTGCCCAAAGTGCCCAGTGGGAAAGAGCCTGGGTACCGACTACCGTAAATGAAAGAAATACAAATTGAAATGACACAATTTAGGCGGTCTTATCGCTACTAAACAATCTCTTCCAACAACAAATTAGAAAATTGTTTGTATGACATGTCCACACCATTCTTCCCCCCAAAGCATTCCAGTCATGAAATTGAAGGCAGTCTCGCGTGTGATCCCCGTTGATCGCGCGCCCCGTCGATCGCTCGCCCTGTTGTCTGTGCCTTGTCTCTGGTATGCTAATGAGCGTCTGTATTTTTATTATCTATTGCATGCAAAAATGACGAATTTAAAAAAGAGTATTTTAAGTCTTTATTTGTATCATCATCATCATCATTTCAGCCACAGGACGTCTTCTATTGAACATAGGCCTCCCCCAATGATTTCCACAATGGCCGGTTGGTGGCGGCCTGCATACAGCGCCTTCCCGCTACCTTTATGAGGTCGTCGGTCCACCTTGCGGTCCACCTTTATTTGTATTACATAACCCAAATCACTACCCCTCCAGCTATGCCAAAGACATTCTTGTGTAAGGAGGGTTCACCTGTTGGTATTTAACACTTAGCAAACTGGTTATTTAGCAGAATTGCTAAAATCAAGTGGCAGTGGGCAGGGCGCATAGCTCGTAAGACGATGGCCGTTGGGGCAGAAAGGTTCTCGAGTGGCGACCACGGGCTGGATGACGTAGCGTGGGCAGGCCTCCTACTAGGTGGACCGACGATCTGGTAAAGGTCGCGGGAAGAGCCTGGATGCGGGCAGCTCAGCACCGTGTATTGTGGAAAACCTTGGAGGAGGCCTTTGTCCAGCAGTGGACGTCATTCGGCTGAAACGAACGAAACTGTTTTTAATACTATTCTTTCTTTCCTTTGATGCAACCACTTTTAGTATCTTAATAGAATTTATTTTATCGAGCACTTTGCAGGGTAGACCCCTAAATATCACGTCAGCCTAACACATGTCTCCATTTAATATCTTTTTTGCAATAACTACCCTCCGTTTGAATATATCGCCAAGGGAGTAAGAGGGGTGTCGCATTCGCTATGTTAAGGTGAGTATAGACTCGCATTTACTTGTAAAAGAACTAAAAAACTCATTTATTTTTGCAAGTAAGCTTTTTAAAAAGCACTTTAACACGTCCCAGTATTAACCCTACCACTGCTTCGGGACAATAAATGGGCCAGTGCTGAGAAGAAGCAGCGCAAGAAACTCAGTCACTACTGTCAACCTCATTTGCAAGGGTTTTCAAGAACAACCAGCGTTGCCAGTTTTTTTTTTCGCCAAGTCGGGACTTTGGTACTTTTTCAGTGAAAATAGCGGGATTCTTCCGTCAGAAGCGGGACATAGTAAAAAAACGATTAAATCAAAGGTTTTCAAATATTTATCTTTTTATTTGACTTAAAATTACGTTTACGTGACAATAGATAGCAAAAGTAGCCATAGAAAATGTATTTTAACAAAAAAAAATATATTCTAAATCAGATTTACTCTATCTTTAAATTCGTCTTTTGAATAAAAAAGAAAAAAAAAATAAAAATCGAAATTAAAAAAAAATGTTTTATTCTTTAGAATAATAAGTATGGATGGCGTTTCAAACAACAGTCTGGTGAAGTGAGTGTCTCTCTCCGAAAAGCGGGACCGAGCCTGTCCCGCGCGGGACATTTAAATTTGATTTAAAAATCGGGACGTCCCGCCAAAATCGGGACGTCTGGCAACGCTGAGAACAACTAACAGCTGTTCTAGTGTATCACCCTTTCACCAACCAAACGTCGAAAAAACTCGCCGTTTTGTTATTTAAATTGTAGATAACAACGAGCGCAATTCATCGAGCCTTTTTTGAAGAACACAAGGTACACGAACTATTAGTTATACTCGCTGTGAGCATTACGCCGAACAGAGCGGCGAGCATTCGCAAGAACGTTACATTACAAGAAAAGGCTTACAAACGTTACATTACATACGCTCAACATCAAATAAACCGCACCTTCCGCGACGCGAACTTTAAAGATTTTCTTCTGACACAATCATAGTGCCCCAACAATATTGTTGTTATTTGAAAGCCCAATAAATATCCTTACAGAAAAACACATTTAAATTCTAAATAAATGATTAACATATACCATAAATGTGACTTGAAAACAGACCTCACTTTGGGCTCACCTCTGGGATCAATTAGACCAATTTTTATGGTAATAAAACCAAACAATGAACTCACGTGTCCTCTTTTACAGATGGATAACGATTAATCCCAACTTAACAGTTTTATAGCCATAAAAGTTGGCTCAAGCGTAACTAGCTATTTTTTTAAGAAGTGACTCTGGATAAGGATCCACACATTTATGGTATACCTATGTTAATCATTTAACAAATAACGAAAAAATGTGTCTGTGTAAGAAGAGACACATTTTTGGAGTAAAAACCTTTCCTTTTATGAAATGAAGTTTAGAACTAGGCTTTTCATTGGTGCCAATATTGTTGGGAAGTAGGGATGCATACGTTTGAGAAGTGCTTGTTGGGGGAGGTGCGATTTATTTGATGCCGAGTGTAGAAATGCTGTAGTCTACGCTCTCCTTTATTTGAGAAACGATATGAATGTTCGATGGCAGCAAATCAGACAATACATTTTTGTTGCACAAGAATCCCTATTACAACTACATAAAAGACCAGTGCTTACGTTGAAGTGTCGTTGTCTGTACAGCTATTTAATTAACTCTACATTGCTTGGTTTTAACCGACTTAAAAAAATGTTCGACTGATTTTTTCTATTATTCTGTCAATTGTGGACCGATTTTCATTTAGGCCCAGAACACACGGTTAAACGTAACTGCAACGAAACTGCAACCTCTAGTTACTTTTGAGTTGCATCTAAGTTTCTGCCATAGCGTCCGTTGAGAGACCGTGTGTTCTGGGCCTTATAGTTTTCAATTCACGAAGGCAAGTGAGTTTTACATGTGTGGTGGCCGCTGCTGTTCGGCTTTCAAAAGTTTTGACAGACCATTATCGTTATTTGCATGTACACGTACACACACAAGTAAAGCTCACTCGCCTTCGTGAGTTGTAAGAACTCTTAAGGTTTTTGGGATAGTAGAAACTGTAATGTATTTTTAAACCGGCAGACAGTGGTGACTGAGTTTGTTGCGGCGCTTCTTCTCAGCACTTGATAAATGTTTGTCTCGAAGCGCTGGTAGGGCAAAAAAAGAATGAGACATGTATAGGCTCCTTAAGAGCATTTGACGATTTGCAAGTACTAATTTAATTAGTCTAAACAAATAAAGAAAATTTTGATTTGATTTGATTTGATTTGATTTAATGCAACTCGCATCTGTCATACCTCATAAAAATTGTACTTTAAAAATAAAAATACTACGTACCTAGATTAAAAAAAGTCAAATTCGACCCGTTATTTCTTTTCTGCAAATAGGCTCTAAAAAGCGCTATAATACGCCCTAAAGCAGTGGTAGGGTTAAAGTAATACTGAGACATAGAAAAGCGCTTTTTAAAAGTTGATTTGCAGAAAAATTGCTTTTATAACTTTTTATATTGTATGTATGACTACAGCCATTCAAAATTATTTCCATCTAAAACACCTACCCCGTGGGATTAAAATCATACAATATCAACATCGTGCCTGATATTTCATACCGACATTAACATCCTTAACTAAATTTCATGGCGGTGGAGGGTTTAGGGTGGGGTGACCAAGTTATAGCGTAATTTTTGGGACAAAAATGACAATTTTAGCCTAACTACTAGTGTTTAATGTCGATGTTGGTGTCGGACTGAACCGAACAGACCGAATCAAGATCTGAGGAATGCAGGTTCGAACCCCGCTGCCGTTGGACTATTTATTTATCGTTCGTTCGTTCGTTTCAGTCGAAAGACGTCCGCTGCTGGACAAAGGCCTCCCCCAAGGATTTCTACGAGGACCGATCCTGCGCCGCTCGAATCCAGGCACCTCCCGCGACCTTCACCAGATCGTCGGTCTACATCGGAACCAGAGTGACTGACAATATAGCCCGCAGAATCGCTAAAATCATAGGTCGTAGAGCTGATGGCCGCTGGGGTAGGAAAGTTCTTGAGTGGCGACCACGAGCCGGAAGACGTAGCGTGAGCAGGCCTCCCACTAGGTGGACAGTTATTATATTGCACAAATAACAGGGTGAGCCACAAATTTCCCGAAAATGAAAAAGGATTTCACGAAAACATTTCGAGATAAGGACACAAGGGTGATGGGAAACTGTGACATGCATAATTTCATGAATTTTTAATCACTATATAGAGCGCTTTACGGGACTACAGCGAGCTTTTTGTGTAATGTCTTTATATTCTTAAAAACAATCTAATAACAGTAAATTATATGCTGAATAAAACAACAAATTTCCCATTTTATCCCACAAAACCCAGACCCATGGTCACCCCACTGGAATGTCAATTAACCCCTCACGGCATAGAGGCGCGTGAACAATTTACGGTCTCCTCGTCCCGTCGAGATTCCCGCTAATTGCAGCGAATGGTCGGAATTCGAGCCATTTTTAGGGTTAAACTCGGGCGGAATTAAAATATTACGTTGATATTTCAATGCGATAGAGGTGAAAATTGTCGAGCGGTTTGAGATTTGGACTCTGTTACGGATTTATTTGTCTGACGTGACGTGACGCATCAGAACGGAGTCGGTGTCATGATTAAAGTTTTATAGGTCGAGCGCCTAACTCAGTCAGTGTCTGAGTGATATTGATATAATTACGTGACAGAGCGTATAAATCTGAAGAAGGTCTGAAGTCTTACTGAAGTTTACTTTGAAGTTTGAAGAAGAACACCCTCCCGTACCGATCCAATACATCAGGCACTGACTCAGTTCAGTGCGTTTAACTAAATTACTCGACATTATAACGTCTAGAGTTGTGTCGTGTCCTGACAGCCTCTGACGTCTAAATATATTCAACTCAAAGGTGACTGACCGACTGACTGACTGACTGACTAACATAGTGATCTATCAACGCAAAGCCCAAACCACTGGACGGATCGGGCTGAAATTTGGCATGCAGGTAGATGTTATGACGTAGGCATCCACTAAGAGAGGATTTTACGATTACTACTCTACTACTGATTGATTTATGTAATGACATTGATTTTATTTTTTAATTAATGTATTATTATTATTAATAGATTATAATTTCGTAAAATTTGCATGCCTATCCTGGACAAAACATGTTGGACTTGACATTTTCTATCGACCATTTTGTTACCATGTTTCTGAGCAAATAAATGATTTATTATTATTATATGAAACTCCACCCCTAAGGGGGTAACACGGGATCCACACGTACGAAGTCGCGGGCGGTATAAAACCGATTCCGTTCTGATGCGTCACGCACGACATAATACGTCAGACAAATAAACCCAGCTTAAAAACCCTAAAAATAGAACACCACATTCCTTTAACCTAATTCTTACTCTCAAACCCCCCAATTTCATTCCAATTCTGATGCCATCGTAAAAGTTACGTCCTGAATTCGATTACAGTGACATAAACCGCATTTTTTCGCCCCACTGTGCGGCCAGACGTCGCTAATTGACTCAGCCAGACCCCTGTGCAATTTTTCGCTCGTTTTTCGCCAGATGGCGCTTTTGCACAGCGGGCGGGGGGCAAATCTGTGTATGTTTTAGTTTTTTTCGGCCTTGGACATGTATCAAGATTATTAAAAAAAGTATTTAAGTACCTAGGTAATTTAAGAGATAAGAAGTGGAATTAATGAAATTTGATTTTTCTCCGCTCTTTTCCGCTCGCTCTACCTTGGTGGAAAAAGGGCCTTAGACTTGCTGTATCTCAAATCATGAGTCAATGTCTATGTAAAAAGTGTGTCCCCTTTCCATGACGATCGGTCAAAAGAGAGATGCAGGTTATGGCGCGAGAGAGCTGATCTTCCCTGCCCTTTTGTCCCTGCGTCTGAGAGTCCTCCACCTGGACATGAGCTCCCCTGGCTTACCTGGAAGTCTCTAAATAGACTTCGGACGCAGGTTGGCCATAGTAAGGACAATCTGGTCAGGTGGGGATTCTTGGATGGCTTAAACATGGAGTGCAGGTGCGGTTTTGTTCCCCAGTCGATGAAGCACCTGATGTCGTGCCCTGAGTGCCCGAGCAACTGCACTCAGGAGGATTTGATGAATGCTGCTGACAACGCCACTCTTGTGGCGGAGTTTTGGGCTGACACTGTTTAGGTTTGTTGTCGACACGAAAAGAAGAAGAAGAAGTCAATGTCTATGCGTTTAGACCAGTTAGCGAAAGGTTGTGGGTCCAATTTCTGCCTGAGACAAAGATTGTTTCAAGTTCTTAAAAATGTGTCACGATACTTGCAAAAATTGATGCACCTACTCGTATTTCTACATTTTTTAAATGTGTTTTTCTCCTTCAAAGTCAATTTTAAGCCATTCTAATATTATACTCCACTTGTTGATATAAATACCCTTCTAAAAATGAAACAGACAATCATTCAATAGCTCCATCTCCCTCCAGCTTTACTCGACATCAAAAAGAATGATTAATGAGTTTCAAAGGAGTTTGAAATTAAAATCAAACAATACAGCCTTGGGAGGAACGGTTTGAGAAATTTTGTTATGTTTAGTTAAGAGGATTCGCTATTGGCTTAGTTGTGCTTTCTTTTAGTGGTTCTAGGTTCATGTCCCATATGGGGCTTAATGTTAGACACCTTTAAATAAACTTAAAAATATTATAGGCAAATATTTTACTTTAATTTATAAGTTACTTTTTAACCTCTTCAGCCTTCATAAAAGCCTATGTTCGTACATTTACGTACAGGCCATAATGTATTTGTTTATTTCTTTTCTAGTGGACAGTTGATAAAATCTAGCCAAGTCAAATCTTGAGTTTGGTATGATTTTTTTTCGGTGAAGTCAAAAACAAATCATTAAGTTCAATATTGACTAGGTTTTCATTTTACATGTTTTTATGGGATACTGTCCTTGTCTCAGAATTTGATTTTAAAATTACCACACTTCCTACAGTTGGCTAAAATATCTTTACAATATCGAGTTCATTAAAAATAGACCAAAAACCGGCCAGTGGTCAGACTGCTGACGTATCCACAAAGGGGGGATTAGGAACAGGGGGGTATTCAATTAACCTTCGATGGATATCTTTTATTTATTGGGATCAACCGATAATAAGGGATGAGGGGTGGTTCGGGATTCTATACAGTATTGCCGTGGCTTTTCTTGAAATTGATTTGATTTGGAACACAGTGTCACTACTGTGACACTATTTAACCATTTTACTTGGATTCTCAATAAAGATTTAATTGTAAAAAATATTGGTGGTTCAATTTCCATGTACTAAGTATTAATGTTTTATATAAAATCGTTTGTCACAACTCTTACCAACATGCTAAAAAAATAACTATGGTTTGGTAATGAACGTGCGCACATTGATATCGGCCGATTTTTCATACAAATTAGAATCGGGTTCAACTATCGGCGACTTTTTGTAGTGTAGCTCGTGTACGAAACGCGCCACAGCATCGCTACTAATCTTAAAGTCTGTAGTATCGTAGTAACTGTACTGACCGTAGGGAGTCTTATCGTAGTTACTTTTTTTTAATCGTATGTTATCGTCGTATTTACGTGCTATAGTATTTCCTACAAATAATGCTACACAAATGACTGAACGATCTTCTTCACTCCTTGACCTGCGAATCCAACGCACTTGCATATTTATGGAATCCCATACAACCCATACACCCTGTATAGAACAATAGCGGCCGCGGGCACAATCGACCCTTTGTCGTTTGAATTAATATTTAAACAAGAAACCTTTAGAGATGGGACGGTGGTTCACCTTTAGTTATCGATAAAAAACCTTTTAATATAGTCTGGTCCGTGAGCACGTAGAATTTTGTCCAATGACCCCAAGCTATCCTTATCGCTCGCGCGTAATTATGTTGCTATCGCGCTCGCACATTCACTGCGGGTGCCAGTCGCACAGTCGCGACAGCAATATAATTACGCGCGAGCGATAAGGATGGGTAGCTAGGGGTCATTGGACAAAATTCTACGTGCTCACGGACCAGGCTTTAGCAGAACAACGGGTTCAATTTCTCCGATCACCATCGTCGCTGCAGGAGGCCTGAGCAGCCTAGACGGGCTGCTTGCCTTCTGGGGGGATCTGGGGTGGTTGGTAAACGTCCCCCGGTAGAAAATTTTAAGTAAATTAAAGGCCTTTTTATAGGTCAAAATAAGGTATTCTTGTGGCAGATCACAATTCACACGTCTAGGTATGTGACTGTTATTGACATCTATCGATATCGACATATTCTATTTGCAAGAAAAAGTGTTTTCAAACTAAGCCGATAAAGAATTTCTGCAAACTTCCGATTCAAACCCAGTTTATCGACAACTTATCGACATATCGATATCGACACGCCCCCTCCCTATCTCGCCCGCGGCGCACGTTCCAATTAGCCAGCACAAACAAGCGTAGGTGCAGACGGGAATATTTTCACAAGCAACACGGCACAAGATGGCGGTTTCCAGTTCGGTAGCGGTTGTTTGATTAGGTATTTGATGAGAGGCTTATGTTATCCTGGCATTTGGGAAGGTTATCTGTGTATAGGATGAAATTTAAATCATTAATAGCATCCTTTTAAATTAAGTAAAACTATGTATAACTCATGATAAACGGTCAGCACATTCCTCAAATATGAGACTAATTCAATGAGTTAAATTGGCAATAAAAGACCTTGCATAAATATTCCATCGTTTCAACTAAAAGACATCCATTGATGGGCAGGCCTCCTCCAAGGATAACCTCTCTGATTGAAGATTCCGGGTGGAGCTCGTTTTTCGACCTGATCTGGTGAGGCCAAGTACAGGCCAAGAGCTTCCTCCTTGTGGATTTAAATAATGTGGGTCATTATCATCATCAGGTCGCTTAGGCCCAGAACAGACGGTGAAACGTACTGCAACGAAACTGCAACTGCTTGTTACTTTTGAGTTGCATCTAAGTTTCTGCCATAGCGTCCGTTGAGAGAACACACATGACGCGACCAGTTTGAAACTTTCAGTTTCAGTTTCATTCATCAGAATCACCAGAATCATCAGAAAGTTGCAGTTTAGTTGCAGTTGCGTTTCACCGTCTGTTCTGGGCCTTAGTATCCACTACAGAAGCACGACTCTCTCTAATATGCCAGCAGCGAATTGAGGATTTGATCTTCACTCCAGACGGGTTGGGGGGATGGGTATTATTCCAACCTCTTGTCTCCACCTGCAACTCCAGTGTAGCCAGGATTTAGTCATTTCAACCAAAGTAAGTCCACTACTGGACAAAGGCGAAGAGCTGGCAAAGGAAAAGTTATACAGTGGCGACCACGGGCTTGAAAATGTAGTATAGGCAGATTAGGCAGGCCTACCTCTAGGAATACCGAAGATCTGGTGAAGGTCGCGGGAACCTGGATGCGGGGAGCGCAGGACCGGTCTTTATGGATATCCTTGGGGGAGGCCTTTGTCCAGCAGTGGACGTCACTTGGCTAAAACGAACAAACGAATGACAACTGTTACACACAAAACACAGATAGCTTCACCAACTGCATTCAAAAATGTCCAACTTCAAAATTGAAATCTTCTAATTAACGTCTATCCCCAAATTAGGGATCTTAATTAAAAATAACAGACATTTGTCGAGCGATTGAGAACCGTCGGAGCGCGAAATCCAAGAGGAATACAAAGTAATTACAGACGGAGCCGGAGGCGAAGCTATGCTACGGGACTAGTATTATTATTTATGTGCTAAAGGTATTTAGAAAACTGGTTTTTGGTGGTGGATTTTGATCCACGAAGTCTTTGCCGGGTACTGTCATTTTTTTAATCAAAATCATAGTTAAAACTTCATTATTTTTAGATAGGGCCAGTTTCTTTAAATCCGTCGTAGCCGTGGTAGTATTTAAAAAAAAAAAATCATAAATGACAATTAAGTGGTTACGTTCAGAAAAATTCGTCTAACGAACAATGATTAATTAGATTGAATTCTTAACTATTAGTTTAGATTTTGATAATATTTAACCATTAATTTAACTAATATTTAGTTGTGTGGTATCCACGCCACTCGCCATCTTTCTTCCTGTAAATGTGTGAAGTCTGGAATATAATTATGTTTGTTAATATTTCCGAGTTTCAATGGTTTTCCCCGAAATATCATCAATTTACTTTATGTTGTCCTTTTTTCATAAGGATTTTCTTCATTAAAGTTTCGGTCATAGAAACGCCCCTAAACGTTTACCAAAATATTATTATAGCTAAAATTAGTTTCAAAATGAATAGGCGGTATTTCACCCGAGTGAGGTTCTATGAATACATAACTGGCAACCCTAGCGGCAAGTTTTTAATTAAATATTTAAATTCAGGGTACAACTCGCGATAAGGAGACGGATGTAGCGCGACTGAACGCGCTTGACACTTTAAGAGCGAGTCCGAAAGAAAACTCGTTAAAAGTAAGAAAAATTGATTATTTAGTCCATCAGAATTATACAGATGTGTGTCCACACGATTTGTTTTTTTTGTTGCTAGATGTCCCAATTTTTCCGGGACGTACCGATTTTTAGTCTGGTAGCACTATGAAATGTATAAAATCCTGAAATCTGCATCGGCGGATGTTAAAATTTTTCCATCCGTAAGAACCAGACTCAATAACGTGGGATATTGTTGACGATAAGTACCTAGCTGAAAACTTAGCCATCAATGTCAAGTTAATCATTCAAAAGATTCTTTTTTATTTACAAAATCTTTCACTTTCTAAAGGTCAGATTAATCAACTCGGAAAGTTCTTAATGGACTTTATTTTAATAAACAAGTATCAAGATTGGTCGCTCCTCGTACAAGTCAAGACGAGTGTAAAGTCGGAAAGATTGTTCGTTGAGGCGTTATCTTGTCGTCGGGGGCGCTATGAACGACTACAATTATAATTTTAGACAAGTATTTATATTTTAAGGCCCCTATTTATTTATGTTATATTAAGAGAAAAAAAACAGCCTGTACTTAACGGGACTCTTCTCACCTCTTGTTCCCACCGCTGCAACTCCTGTGTAGCCAGGATCTACAACTTGATCGCCATTAAAAACCCAAACAGTGAAGGTCAAGTTTGTCCCGGGGGAAAGTAAAATTGTTATTGGACCCGCAACGAAATGTTTTTCAAGAAGTAAATTATTGTAAATTATTTTGAGATTAATAAAGTTCTTTCCAATAAAAGTAAACCCGAAGTACTTACGAAATCCACGGCAGATTTGTAATTATATTCTGCTCTGTTGAAAACACAATGATCACTAGAAGTCTTTCCATCATCAATGTGATGATCAGGCCGAAGGTGGAAGCGAGCATCACTAGGGTTGCCAACTTTTCTTTCAAAATATAAAGTATATCAGAGGTCGGAGAAGGAAAACAGACAGTATTAAAAAAAAAACAAACAGTATAGCTCTACAACGCGTACTTAAATGTGGTGTTGGGCATTTACTTTTAAAAATATCTATGGATACTAGTGATGCTAGCTGAAAACAGTATTTTGTATACTTTATTTTTGTTCAACAGTAAAAAGTATAATTTAGTGAAAAACAGTATAATACTGTTCAAAACAGTATAGTTGGCAACCCTAAGCATCACCCGGAATCCTCAACCACAGACTCATAGAGGAACTGGCTATCGTACCTCCAACTGCCGGAACACAAAGCTGTGAAACCACGAAACTATAAAAACTCATTTATTTATGCAAGTAGGCTTTTAAAAAGCACTTTCAGCAAGGTATTAACCCTACCACTGCTTCAGGACAATAAATGGGCCAGTGCTGAGAAGAAGCAGCGCAAGAAACTCACGCTCGTATTCACAAACGATGGAGCAGCAAATCGAACGCACAGCGTAGAATAGAGCTTTGTGATTATAGTCCGATTTTTAATTCGACGGAATTCTGACAGCTGTCATTTTTTGACAATTCAGATGTAATAAGCCTTTTTTGCTTTGAATTATTAATAAATAATATGAAATGAAATTTCATCAAGTACAACTTACAAGAATGAACTATTGTTTGTTGTGTCAATTCAATGTACACTAATTATTATGTACATTTTAGAGTTTAAATAGAAAAAAACGTGTTTTTAACACAGTAAAACAACATATTATCATTTACGAAAATATGTATTGATCATCAATCATCATTATCGTCGTCATAATCAACTTGGATTATAAAATTGGCATCTTGTTAAATTGGTTATTTTATGAACCTAAGATTTTATTAACAAAATGATTTTCATAAAAAAGGTTTGTAACCCATGGATTATTGGCCAGGGAGTCCAGTAATAGAAAAATAATTTCCCAATTTTTTTTGTAACTTCAAAAATATGATAATAAAAATTCAAATAACCATTTTGAAATGATCAGTATATTTTTAAGCCTTAGTTTTTCAAGTGAAACCTTAAATTCAAGAAAGGATTATTTTTTAATTTGTGAAAATGCTCTCCATTCATAATGGGAATGTTTCAATGTTGACAACACTTCTGAAATGTCAAAATTCCGTCGAATTAAAAATCAGAGTTTAGTTCATGTGTCACCCTGTGCGTCCACGCGCACTGTGAGACCTCATAGTAATGTTTGTGAATGCCGGTGTCAGTCACTATTGTCAGCCTCTGTGAAAAGCTTAGGTACACGAGTGAAGCCGCGTCCAAAGCTTATAGCAGCTTAAAAAGTCCCTGCATCAGTGCGTATGACATTTACATTCTGCCAAGTGATTTAAGCACACTCGAAGTGCTTTCGATCCTGCCCAATGAATTTATGACTTCACACCCTTCCATCCTTTCAGAGTAGTGATGTAAACATAATAGTATCGATGGTCTATCGATAGTATCGCCATGTGCAATAAGTATCGACACTATCGATTGGGTATTTTGAGTAACACATTTTTTTATTAGGAATTTGTATTGCTCAAGTTACAAATAGTCCCGTTAAACCCTCGTGGTAAGCAGAGGCTAAGTTGCACCACCTTACTTTAACCGTAACTATAACGATAGCCGGTGGTCTTTGTATGGGGTTTGACAGATATTTGACCTTTGTTAAAGTTAAAGTAAGTTGGTGCTAGCCAGCTTAAGTGTGCTCACCACAATAGTCCAGCGGCGGGGTTTGAACCAGTGTTTCTTAGATCTCGAGTTGGCCAGACCTTCACCGTTCCGCTATTGTCCCATGAAAGCTACTGGTATCAAAATAGCATTGTTCAAAATGCTCTATTATTCTTCTTGTCGTGTCGACATCGGGTCTATTCCCACCTCTCGTTCCCACCGCTGCAACTCCTGTGTAGCCAGGATCTACAGCTTGACCGCCATATAAACCCAACCAGTGAAGGTCAGGTTTGTCCCGGGGCAAAGTTAAACTGGACAAGCAACGAAATTAATCAGAAGAATATGGGAGGAGTTTGAAGTTAAGGTCGTGTCGACAACAAATAGTGCGAATAGTGTCAACCCAAAACTTTGCTACAAGAATGCTCTATTGATGCTATTAGACTTGCCGATAAATGACTATCGATGGTTCCACAACACTATTGCAGAGTCCATTACATTCACGCTTCGCTAAGATGAATTATAGATGTTATGTTATTTTAATATTAATAGCCTTATGGACTGTATTAAATAAGAATAAATGAAAGTTTTACATTTCTCTACCTGTCTTGCAGCTTTGTTTCTATCATAAAAGTCCAAAATGTTTAATTTTAACCGCCTCTGTGGTCTAGTGGTAAGACCACCTTCTTCAGACGCAGAGGTCCCGGGTTCGATTCCCAGTGGGGGCATATTTAACCTAATCTAAATAAATCCAAACTAATAATTGTTTTTCTCACTCAGTAATTCAAAAAGACAAATGTTGTACAAGGCTCATAAACCCAATTCACACGTTGGTGATCAATCAGCCTGCGCAAATAATTGTCCACCATTGTTGTCATGCCAATAATGTGTCAAGCTTCCGTGGAACGAGACCATAGCAAATGAAGGAGCAGTAGGCTCAACTTTTCAGTCTAAAGCCCGGTCCGTGAGCACGTAGAATTTTGTCCAATGACCCCAAGCTACCCATCCTTATCGCTCGCGCATAATTATGTTGCTGTCACGCTCGCACACTCACTGCGCGCGCCCGTCGCACAGTCGCGAGGCTTCAACATCAAAAATATCTTCATTTGTCCAAACATCAGTCTAACACTTTCTCGGACAGTAACCCAGAAACAACAGAAATGTATAGTTCCAAAATACTGAACTGTCCTATCCATGACATTGGCAGTGGGGCGCCACCGTCAATACTGGATCGCTGGTTCCGATTTTTGCCATGTTGGAAACCATTAAGTTGAACGATGGTAGCGCCCCCCTGTCATTGAGTTTGGTGGGACTGTTCAGCGTGGGTCATCTAACTGCTATAGGTAGCAGTTTACTATCACGGAAAGTGTTAAACAACTACCTAATTGAAATAGGTCATTCTGGGAGTGGGTAGTCAATGCGAAAAAACGCTCAACGGTTGGAATGTGCAGGTGTCAAAATGTCCATAAGTACCGGCTGTTAGTGTGGCAAAAAGTATGAACGTCAAAAAGTCGTGCGAATAAAACGGTGTGCGCCTACTCTAAGGCTTGGGTTGCACCATCTTACTTCAACTTTGACAAACGTCAAAAATCTGTCAAAATCCATACAAAAAACACCGGTTATCTTTAAAGTTACGGTCAAAGTTAGGTGGTGCAACTCTTAACTTTAGTTTTATCAGTGAAGCTACTGCAAATCTCTTCACTGTTAACCCAAAGTTAATTTTACCGACAGACAGGCGTCCCGTATTGTAACCAGCGCTAACTAATGTTCGCTATTTATATTTATATTAGTAGACCGTGAATGGGACACACTGCTGCGAAGGATGGCAAACATAGCGCCGAGTAAACTAGAGATTTCAAAAGCAACTCTTCCATAGATTTTGTACGTCGAAGACTGAAAAATTATCTGGCAATCTCCTCGTCCAATGGACTATACCTTTACTTAACTTAGCCTTAAACTAATTTGGCCTTCACTGATTAGGTTATTGGCAGTCAAGCTGTAGATCCTGGCTACACAGGAGTTGCAGCGGTGGGAACGAGAGGTGGGAATAGTCCCGTACCCTACTAACTGTTGGTGTCAATTTAGACAAAAACCTTTGACCAGTGAGTGTTGCTAGTGATGACATACGGAACGAAGACGTGGTTTGCCATAACCAAGAAGGCTCAAGGTCAACCAAAGGGCGATAGAGCGTGCTATGCTCGGTGTTTTCCTGCGTGATCGAATTAGAAATGAGGAGATCACAGGAAAACCAAAAGTCGATTATAGATAGTGCCATCCACGAAGACGCGTCCCACCATTCTTGCGCTAATGTATGAGTGTTATCGGTACACGCTATATTATCCATGAGTGCACACGCACACTACAATAATGCCGCTCGGATTGCTCGGATCACACTCCCCGCACCCCGCGCGACCGAGACCAAACATTGGTGGGGCGCGTCTTCGTGGATGTCACGATCTAAGTACCTATATTATTTTGTCTAACCAACTTGTTGGTCGAACCAACTGTGTGTGATATCACAAAGTAATTTGTTGTAGACAAGCTGGTATTTATCTCACTATTAGTTGGCAGGAGATCAGTCTGTTTTGAAGCTATTAGGTTTATGTGTTCTGTAGAGTTGATAGCTAAATAATTTGACATTATTTTGGGAACAGCTATTTTCGCTGCCGAAATTGATATTTTTCAGGAGTTTGCACTTACTAAAAATGGAAATATGGCATTGTTTATTTGAGATTATTTAAAAAAAAAAAGACTTTCAGGTTTAATTAGTTTCAATGAACTGCAATCAGTGACTCTACCGATCCAGCTCTAACAACAAGTTGTACCACAATAAAAAAAAATCCACAATAGTTCCCTAAAAGATAGGTATCAGTACAAAATATGCTGTTATTGATAGATTGATTAAAAAAAAGCCTTTGTTTTATCTCCTGTCGTCCACTTTGCACAGTCGAACCTTAACTTCGAACTCCTATGTTCTTCTGATTAAATTCGTTGCGGGTCCAATGACAGTTTAACTTTCCCCCGGGACAAACTTGAACTTCACTGGTTGTGTTATTGGCGGTCAAGTTGTAGATCCTGGCTACACAGGAGTTGCAGCGGTGGGAGCGAGAAGTGGGAATAGTCCCATATTTAAAGTCAGTCCAGCTTGTCAAGTGCCAAGGTTAAGAAACTTATAAAATTTGCCAACACAGACATGGTGCACGGTCAATTATACATGTTCCAGTCAAAGCTCATAATCGGTCAAAACCACTTTCGACTGCAAAAATCAGTCAAAAGTGGTTTCACCTGATTTAAAATTTTACCAATCAGTCAAAATGCGTACAAAGTGTTATGATTAGTGAAAATTACATGGGAAATCATAAAAATGTGTTCTAAAACCATTTTAAAGTATAGGTAACCTTTTTGTGATTTGTGCATACAAAATGATCACACCTACCTTAGGTACTACTTTTAAGATATTTAGGTAGATATTCGTCAGATAAAAGTTAAGTAAATTATCAATTTGTTTGGTCGGTTTAATAAAATCTTTGCATTCAAAAGTGGTATTGACTAACGCGCTTGGTCAACACCACTTTTGACTGGAAAAATCAGTCAAAAGTTATATTGACCAAGGGCTCAGTCAAAATCACTTTTGACTGATTTTTGCAGTCAAAAGTGGTTTTGACCGATTATGAGTTTTGACTGTAACATACAGATAGCAAGTGTAGCAAGCCACGTTAGATCATTTTTGGGGACATAACCGCTAATGGCTTAAAAGCTTTTCTAATGGCTTTTGTACAGCCAACAGCTTGTAACACTACACATGTTTGTTGGAAAATAACTCTTATTGCAGTTGAATAAGCCAGTGAATTGTATAGTAGCTTGAGGTGGTAGCTTTCAGTTGGGAACTGGTTTTAGTCCCGATAATGCATTAGAGCTTAATGGTTTAGTCTAGCCTTCTAAATATTGGTAGGAAGATAGTTTAGGGTTAGGGCTCTATCCCACAGAGATAACCCGTTTTTTGCAGGAACTGTTTTTTCAGGATTCTAAAATTAAGACACGGGTCTTAACGCGACGTTTATTAATGAGTTACATTATGTACTCACGGCTTGACATTTCGGCTGCTTTGCTGCAGCCGTGGTCACAAGCATAAATTTTCAGGATTCTATTTACATTTATTTTTTTAACTTTAACATTCACACGAACACCTGTTAGCAGTGTGCAAAAAACTGATCCGATCGAACTCAATATTCCTTCGGAAGACAACAAACACGAGCTGTCAAACGAAACAGATTTTAGGATGTCACTGGAGTCATATGTGTGTCAGTGTCAGGATTCTTTCACTGTTTGGTACAATAAATCAATCACTGCTCCAGTTACCACGTATCTGAAGCACTATTTCTGATTAACATCCACGATTTCACTCACGTACAATCTAAAAAAATGTTAGTTCAAATTTTCAGCGCGCCAATAAGTGCTAACGTCAAATAGTTGCAAAAATTCTTGTTCATCGCATCTCTTTTTATCACACAGTGTTTGTGCTAGTGACATCTCGCTCGCTCAGTCCTTTGTTGCTCTATTCCGCTAGGTATACCTATTACAAGTGACTGTATGGTGGAAGCTTAACTCTGCATGCGTTAACCTCTAATTTGCCCATAAATAAAACTCAAAAGTCGTTTAAGCTAATATTATCTTTTGCTAATTAGAAATTGGGATCTCCATGGTAATAAGGGAACCGCCAGATGGCGGGTGGACGTTAATTTGCTCTGTCGCCCCCGGCTTAATGCCTTGGTTTGATGCCTGACTCGACCACTGTGTTTTACGCCCGTATTCACAAACGATACTTGCTTAAGAGAAGCAGAAAATCGAACGCACAGCTTTGCATAGAGCTCTGTGATTGGTTCGTGTCACCCTGTGCGTCCACGCGCACTGTGCGACCTCATAGTAATGTTTGTGAATGGCGTTAGGCTAGATTCAGATGGATTTTTTTCTGCAAGTTTTAAACAATATCTATATTTTAAACGTCTCGGGCAGGACTATAGCTAATATTGGGATTTTAAAATAATATGTATACGAATTTGTATACTTTTAGAGAGTGCATACATGGGTCTCGTCACTCCTTTTAAGCTAAGTGTACTTCTGAAGCTTCACCTTAAAATGATCCGTCATTACCCTTATAAAAGGTCGAGAGAAAGCTCTTACACCGCGATACAAGTGACACACAACGCCATCTATTGGCATGACGTGTCGCTAGTGTTTAATGTCTTTATAATCTACTAGTTTTCCGCCGGCAGCTTCGACCGCGTGGAATTTTTCGGGTTTTTACATAACCTATGACACTCTTTTGAACCTATGACACACTATTGGTGAAAGAATTTTTAAAATCGGTTCAGTAGATCCCGAGATTACCCCTTACAATTTAACAAATATACAAACACAAACTTGACCTCTTTATAATATTAGTATAGAGAGTTTTACAACTATAAAAATATACCCTTCCGGCAATCGAACCTGGCACCAACGCGATTCAATACGCCAAATAAAAATCTTGCCCCCATAAATTATTCAAACTTATTTCTTCCGAGAAAAACTCCATCCTTGTCTATGGTTTTTTGGTTCTCTTTGGGAAAGCTCCCTTTAGATAACACAATGGCTATGTTTAATTCATTGCATATTCATGGTGTATAGGGTGACCAGGGTTTGGAAATATGAGGGACAGAAATCAGGATAATTATTCCAAAAAAACCTGAATCAAAGTTTTTTTAATTTATAATCTGTTAAATTCAATTTGTACATCGTCACGTCCACCTGCCTTGTAAAGGACGTAGCACATTTATCAACCCGGAAAGGGATCGTAACCGTATCAACTCGAGGAGTATTCTTTCTTTGTATGAAACTCCATACTGCAACGCACACTTATCCGCACCGTAACGTAAACGCCTCGCCTCGCGGTTGACAGCGCACGAAAGGCGATGACAGTTCACAAATTAAAGGCGATACGGTGTTGATCCCTTTCCGAGTTGATAAATCTGCTATGAGCTTAAGGTGGAAATGCACGCTCCACAGCGTGCGACCACCCCCTACGCGAAAATTCCGGATCTGAATTTTTGTGGAATCTGTCCGAATTGATCCAAATTACTCCCGTAATCATGGTGACCCTACCACATGAATATTTTAAGCTTCGTTACGTCGAGAAAAGAAAGAAAAGTTTGTATTGTTAATTTCGACTTTAGGTAGAATCAAATACAATCTATAATAGGTATTATAGATGCGAAAGAATCTTGTCTGTTTGTATGTGATAATTGAATTTGAGATAGATTTAAAAACAAATTATTCTACATAAATAAACTAAATCACAATCAAATAATTGGGGGAGGCCTATGTTCAGCAGTGGACGTCCTGTGGCTGAATGATGATGATGATTTTAAGCCATGACCAGCCGGCCTTTGCTGTCGACGATGCCGATGCGCTGCATCCAGCCGATAAAAGCGCGGTTCTGCCGTAAGTCTGCCTTTTTGTTGCCCACACACTCCGAGAGAGGGCGCCTGTGCCATACTGTAACAAAAATAATATTGACTATAGTCTGGTCTGAGCACGTAGAATTTTGTCCAATGACCCTAAGCTACCCATCCTTATTGCTCGCGCGTAATTATGTTGGTGTTGCGCTCCCACACTCACTGCGGGTGCCAGTCGCACAGTCGCGACAGTAATATAATTATGCGCGAGCGATAAGGATGGGTAGCTAGGGGTCATTGGACAAAATTCTACGTGCTCACGGACCGGGCTTTAACTGAAGTCAGTGCTTAAACTCACCAGTTAGCAGTGTATTTGTTACAGTCAAGACGGATTAGGAGAGAGAGTGAAAAGAGAGGGTGAAATGGGGACAACAGAGGGCGAAATAAAGAAAGAGAAAGTGAGAATAAAAATAATTTAGGATCCTACCTTATTCAATTAGTAGTCGCTAGGGCATGTAGTGAGGCTTTGGTGAGAGCAGGGTGAGAAAAGGATAAAGATAAATAGAGGGGCTGAAAGAGAGAAAGTGATAGGGAGAGTGAGAAAAGATGGAGAGAAGAAAGAGAGAGAAAAAGCGCGAGAAAGAGAGAAAGAAAAGGCAAAAAAGAGAGAGCAAGAGAGATATTGTTGGACTAGTGCCTTCTCTCTCATAAAATTCATAGGAACTCACTGGTGCCATAGGAGCAGGAGTTTGTAGTTCTGCTTGCAGTGATTCACAAACATCTTCCGAAAGTAAGAGAGAAGGACGAGTGAAGGATAAGAGAGAGAGAGACTGAGAGACAACAAGAGAGATAGTGCTGCAATAGTGTCTAAGAAACTTACCAGTGCCATACGAGCAGGAGTTGAAGTCCAATTTGCAGTGGTTCACGAACATCTTCCTTTGTCCTTTGGTGGTCACAGCACATTCAGGAGAGTAGTCGTCAGGGCACGTGGTGGGGCAAGGATGGGAGCAGAAACTACCGTCTATTTCCAGGTTTAGAGATCTGCAGGGAAGAAAGAGAGAGAAAATAATAAGGAAGTATTATAGCTTCCATAATCAACTTTTTGACACAGTGTAGACTGTAGAGCTTAAAACTCCTACTGTGTTATTTTTGTACAGTCAGTGACAAATTCGTGAAACCCAAAGTGGCTAAAACAAAGTTGACAACATGAGAATATTACTAGGTATGCAAAATCACTTGAAACCTTTGTTACAGTTAAGCTTTTACATATACAAATACATTTGTTTTTATTTCACTCAAAAATACCAAATAGTTATGATTTTATAGGCATTCAAAGTTCGCTTAAATGTCGAGTCCCGCCGACGGTCACGTGACCCCGCATGACGTACATTCACAGTGTCCGCTCACTAGACAACGGATATAAACATACTTAAATACATTTTTTTTTGTAAATAAATACATTTATTATACATATTAACACCCAGACCCATCACAGAAATTAAAATTGAACCAAACCCAAACTTGATGCGATTGTGTCGTTTTATTGCGAAGTACCTTCCAGCTCCATCATCAGACCCTGATTACTATATAGAATTGAAGTACTCGTCAATGCAAAACGAACGAGCCCAAACTCGATGGAGTTAAGTCATTTTATCATGGAGTTCCTATGGCCACCTTCCAGCTCCATCATCAGATCAGCTCCATGTCATCATAATATTGCATGGTCATCCAAATTACATGTGTATGCGAAATTCCAGCTTAATCGGTTGTCCGGAAGTGGGTCTTAATTTCAGCTTGCAAGATTCCACCCATACAAATTTGAGCCAGTCACTATAATATGACGTCACGCGCATAAAATGGCGGGCTGGCCGCCGCCCGCACCCTTAAAATTCAATATCTTGGAAACTAATTGACGTATCGAAATAATTCTTTCACGTGTATTTTTTATTTTTAACAGAGAATACAGAAAGCTAAAAAACAAAATTAGTGAACATTCTTCATTGTAACAAAGACGTGTTGCGAACTTTTTGGCTACTTCGGATGTCACAAATTATTTGATGCTGACTGTACAAATAGAGCGCCATTTGCTGTATTATTATTAGTCAGCTTACGAATATTTAATTAATTTCTACATTATTTAATTAATTAATTTTTGTTTAGTTAGTACCTAAACTATAAAAACACTTTGTTTAACTACCTTCTAGAAGACGGACTGCGTCTCATCACAACCGGTACCGGTTTTTCTGCCGGTAGAATCGGTAGCGGTGGGTTGTACACGAACGGCCGTTCCGAGTGGTGCGACCCTATTGGCTTGCAGAGTTCGTCTGGCATTACACGGAAACCTATAAGAGCAGTTAGTGATAGAGTTGAATAATAGATGGCGCCTTTTATGTAATTTAATGTTTGGGAGCAGAGCACTTAGTTGTAAGGAAGAAATATAGATGGCGCTTTTTAATAATCATGTGAATATCTTTCATTGTCTTTACACAGAAACGTGTCAAGAAGATGTTTTTCAGGATGTTCTTGAAAAGTTTTACTATTTGCTAATTAGTTTTTTTTTCACACAGTTAAAATAACTATTGGCCAATTTTCATGAGGAAGTTAAAATGATAATACTTTTATGGTGTAAGTCATCTTTAAGTTTTCATGCATGGGTAATAAAAAATGGTATTATTCTGTTTTAATTTCATTCATAGAAAGCAAAAAGGCCAACGTCGAATAGTTGACCCCCAATTTATTTCGCATTTAACATTGGAGGACCAAATAGACCACTTGGGTTCAATATAAACGACTTTTTTTAGTATCATAACTTTAAAGACATGATACAAACTTTATAGCCCATAATCCTTTGCAACTTTTACCAACTCACATCTACATAATACCATTAACTTACGATTAACTTCATATTTGAACCCGCAGTTAACCTTCCTGAAGTAGCATTCGTTCAAAAATAGCCTGTATCTCCACGTTTTATGCTCCATTTTGCCTCCACACACGGATTTCAGAGTGTTATTGCAGTCCAGGTTAGAGCAGTCGAGGCCGATCTTTTTCGTCTCTTTCGCACTCGTTCGAGGTTCGTAAGCTGTCTCTTTTCTTCTAGTGTTGTCCGCGTGTTCGCTGTTTTTCCCAGAAATGAACAGAATTTGTTCGTTTGGCGATTCTGAAAAAAAAAAACGATAGTGTGATTAAAGTGTAACATTTATTAATCAAATACCTAATAAAAACACGTATTGACTATTTTATTGTCCCGAAGTGGTGGCAGAACAAGTTATTATGGTGGAAACGATAAGTGATCTCACTCGATTATTTCTAATAAACTTAAACGAACTATACAAGATATCGAAAACCTGTTCACTGATCATGAAAGTGCTTCACGAGCTCTTTCAAATGGTATCAGTAATAGGTTACAGAATAAACTGGATCTATCTGAAAATTTAATTTGAATTTGAAACTTACCAGAAGCAACCCGAATATTCTTATCATTTAGTATATCTCCCACACTTTTCCTCATAACTATATCACCAATATTCATCCTATCATCCCTATAATCATCATTCCGAAACACTGGTTTCTCATTCGGCACAAAAACTACACTTTCCGTATCATCTTCGAAGAACTGTGTGGTTTCGGTAATGTAAGAAGACTCTGGTATCATTATTTTTACATGTTCGGTTGTTGATGTGGTTTCTGGTTTCTCGGGTATCGGTTTCGGCTCAAATTTGGTTTCGACGTTCGCTTCGGCGTGGCCAGCGTACGTCACTATAACGTCGGAGTTGTTTTTTGGTGTGTGACAATCCGATGTTATAGCCAGTGCTGCGATTGTTATGATTTGGTACCACATTTTGGATATTTTGGGATGCGACGCTGAAAATTTTGGTATTATTTTATCTGAAAAAGGAGAAATGTAAAATAAATCCTTTATTAGTAGAAACGCATTAAGAAACTAGAATAATACACTGAAACTTTTCTACTGTAGGGCTTTTTTTCTCTCTACTTTTTTGCGTAATACTTTAAAGAAAGTCTTTGATGCTTAAATTGGCACAAAAAGCGAACTGAATGCAATAAGGCATTCTTTGCCAGTTAACCTTTGATGATTTACAGAATCTTGACTAAACAAGATAAAAATAAAAAATAATTTTAGTATTCCTTACGTACGTTAAAGGCAGAAAAACTAAATTAATATTGTATAAGTATGTACTAGGAACTAATTTAATCTTCAATTACCTTCAAATGTACTCCAAATAATATTTTCCTAAGAAGTTATTAAGGCATAGGAAACACTGTAAATCACGTATTTAGCTGAAAACTCTTTCAATTTTACACCTGCACTCTACTAATGACTGTTTGAAAAATGGTTCCTTTGATAACAATAGTACAAAATCTTGTTTGTTTTTTTTTTAATGTTTGTTTTTTCCAAAAGTACAGTCACCTTAATTTTTTTCCAAACAGCGCCATCTCTTATTGCGTGCCTGAACTACGATGTAATCGGAAAAGCGCTTTCCTCGCGCAGACTTTTCCGAGTTTTCTCTGGGCGTTTTTTGATGGAATGGATAGATGGCGCTTATAACCTATTTAATTTTTCGAAAGGTTTTATTTCTCGGATAGTTTCTATTTAGCAAGATCAGTGAAAAATCATTACTTCTTCATAAAAAATAATGCAGTTTTTCTGAGGAAGTAATTAATTTTCAAGTTAGCGATGCAAAATTATTCATTTTTAAGGTTTTGGAAATAGTAAATTTAAGTGTTTTTAAGCGAAGTAGGTCAAATATCTTTCCAAAGAGAGACCAGCAATTTTACGTGATTCATACGCCCGTATTCACAAACGATGCTTGCTTAAGTGAAACAGCAAATCAAACGCACAGCGTTGAATAGAGCTCTGTGATTGGTTCGTGTGTCACCCTGTGCGTCCACGCGCACTGTGAGACCACATAGTAATATTTGTGAATACGGGCGTTGGACTAAGAGCTAGTGAACGCCAGACCTACGTCATTTTATAAAAGCTGAAAGTTTGTCAGCGTATGGTCCCAATATACGATATAATCTTGGTGAATTATGAAGTTTGGGTCATGGTGGCTTTAGTAGCTACCCTAAAAAAACTGTCTGGCAAGGATTTGGAACTGTCAAAACTGTCTGACTGTTGGGGAAAATACTTCTAATTATTACCCAAATATTATACATAAAAATCAGATTTTATGGTACTTCATAATTCACCAACATTATATGCTATATTGGGAGCATACGCTGACAAACTTTCAGCTTTTATAAAATGACGTAGGTCTGGCGTTCACTAGCTCTTAGTCTATTAGTAAAGTTGACAGAACATCAAAGTTAGTACACTTGCTATCTTAAATCGTTGTAATAAGGTTTAAAATTATCTCTATGTGCTCTGGTGCATTATTGCTGTTTCTTATTGAAAAGAAAAGAAAAGAAAATCTATACTAATATTATAAAACTGAAGAGTTTGCTTAAACGCGCTAATCTCAGAAACTACTGACCTGATTTGAGAATTTTGTGTTTGGTAGCCCATTTATCGAGGAAGGCTTTATTAGGCTAATAACATCACCATATAATCAATAGCGGAGCAGTAAAAGATAATGTTACGAAAACGGGAAATATTATTCAAACTATTTTCACGCGTACGAAGTCGCGGGCAAAGGTATTATTGAAAGAAAGAAGAAAAGAAATAATGTATTATTCGGTTTATTGATTAATATAGTTTCCAATTCCTTGTATTTTGTCTGAATTGTCGGGAAACTCTTGCAATATTAAGTCCTTAGCAACGATACGCCTTGTCACTTGTCTGAGTATTGACACAGTATATGAGAACAGTATAACCTGTGGAATGAAATGAAATAGTTTATTCAGTACATAGGCTTCCAGGGCACTTATACACCTCCCAAATATAGCTTGCCCTACCACCACTTCGGGACAAGCTATGGGCTGGTGCTGAGAAGAAGTGGCGGAAGAAACTCAGTAAATTTTGTCAGCCTCTTTTTCAATAAAATAGTTATTTATAACTTAAATGACATGTAATAAGTGCGAGCTAGGCAGATAAAGTCCACGCACTCTTGTCATTTAAATAATCGTTTACTTTAAAGTAAGGATATTCTTAACCTGTACTTTGAATTTATGATATTGGGAGAATTTATCATGTAAGGGCTCTTTCTTACGGATATATCCCGTTTTTTGTTGGTACTGTTTTTTGCACGATTCCGTTTAGTAGTAGGTATACGTGTTATAATATTAACACTCAAACGCAGCGTAAATATCCACCCACAAGGTGAACTGACGACCTCATAATGGCGCTGGATGCAGGCCGCTACCAACCGGGCGATGTGGAAATCATTGGGGGAGGCCTATGTTCAGCTATGGACGTCCTGTGGCTGAAATGATGATAAAAGTAAGTTAGTGCATGTTTTGCTGGATCCTGCATTACTGGATCCCACAAAACTGAATTGCCTTAGGGGCGGCCTTAACTTTGTGTTACTTTTCAACTTTACTGTGCCTTTTCTGATAAGCCACCGTATTGATACAAAACTCTCACGGGTATTTTTCTAACATATGAGTATTCGGTTACGACAACGTATTCTCTTATACTTTGCGTATTTTCTTTTATTTAACATGAATAAAAGATTACTTTAACATAGGTTAAATAAATATTACTGTTCCCTGATTTTTGTGATTGTGTAAAGATTGGGAGATAGATTTGGGAAAATATCTTTAGCGATATCATAGTACTGTTCAATTTATTCAATTGATTGAAAGTTACTGTTTTTGGGTACTAATTGAATCCAAAGTTTTACGAAATTATACATAACTAGCGGCCGCTCGCGACTTTGTACGTGAATCCCGTTTTACCCCCTTAGAGGTGGAGTTTCGTAAAATCCTTTCTTAGCGGATGCCTACGTCATAACATCTACCTGCATGCCTTTCAGCCCGATCCGTCCAGTGGTTCGGGCTGTGCGTTGATAGATTCTATGTCAGTCAGTCACCTTTGAGTTATAAAATTGGGTGGGTGCAGCAGTCCCACACCAGGAACCAGTAGTACACCATTTCTAATTTCACATCAAAATATTAACAATCTGTCGAATTTCCCGCCACTTTTGTTACGTTTGGTAGCACTGCCGTACTTCTACCAATCATTAGTCATAAATAAAAGCGACAAACACGACTTGGTACGATCTGGTCAATCTTAGGCACATTGCGACTTTCCACATTGATTGTTAAATAAAAATAAAACCTTACAGCTATTAAGAAAATTGGAATAAGCTACTTGATTCTATGATAGACAAGGAGTAGTTAATTCTTTTTTTTTTGTAATGATTGTTGTAATAATTGAGTCACAATATCAAAATTATTTTTAAAATGTCGCTCGGTTTGTTACTGGTACACCCACCCTATTTAGATTGTTTAGCTTTCCGTGCTATCGTAAGTAGGTACATAATATCAAAATACCTCTACATAAAATATAGGTAACTACACAAGACTCTTCGATTCCCCTGGATGACCTTCCCACCTTCCCACCTTCCCTTGGTTCCACCTTAACAAGTAGCCGCAGGGAAACAAGCTGGCTAATTAGGGAGCCAGGGAACGTTACAGGGTGCGTGTCCATTGTTATGACGTCACGGGAATGCCGGGTAGCGGAAAATTCTGAATTCCAAAAGATTTGTTCTCACGAAGGCATCCCGTTTTTGGCTGGATCCCGTTTAGTAGTGAGTAGGTATAAGTGCATTAATTTTAACGTTCACACGAACATCCTATTTGTAGTGTCCCGCAAAAATCCGATCCGTTTGATTTGTGGTTCGAATTTGTTTTGTATTCGATGAATGTCACACGATCGGTCCTGTTTTACGGGACTCTGCATTACTGGATCCCGCAAAACCGGATAGCCGTAAGAACGAGCCCCAAGAAGTTCTTAATATAATATCAGTAGTAGAAAATGACCACCTGTCTTTCCGTGGATGTCGTAAGAGGCGACTAAGGCATAATACATGCAAATATCAGCCCCCCTTTTTTTTACTTCGGGAAATGTTTTGCGCATACCCACTGGTCAGTGGGTTATGTGGGACTCTCCCCGCCTACCCACTGAAGGCGGGACCTACCCACTAAAACCCGACGGTTTCCACCAGATAACCCGTCCTAAATTTCGTTGGTTTCAGTCAAATGACGTCCACAGCTGGACAAAGGCATCCCTCAAGGATTTCCACTACGACCGGTCCTGTGCTGCCCGCATCCAGGAATTTAGCGCGACCTTCACCAGATCGTCGGTCCACCTAGTGGTGGTAAATTAGACGTTCGTGCTATGCTCCTACAGTGACCTCCTAGTGAGAGTACCTAAATGACCTGAGGATGATATTTTAAGAAGTCTTAGGCCGGCAGCAGTCAGGGTCACAACAGCTTCAAGCTGCGACTGCACAGTGAACTGCAGTTCTATGGACGCACATTAAAAACCGCTGGAGCAGTTGCAACTGATTCGGGCGGTCGACAGCACGGTGAATTTTCATCGTTCGGTCAAGCAGTCGCCAATCATACACTGACTGCTCGAGCAGTCGACAGCTCTCGCGCAGTTACCTCCGCCCACTTTCTTCATTCCACGGCGCGCGCGCTTGTGATTTGTTGAGCAGTTAATACCAACTGCTCGAGCAGTTATCACTGGTAACTTCAAGCTGTTGACTCTTGACTGCAAGAGCGGTCCGTGTATGTTGATCACTGACTAACTGCTCGAGCTGTCCGTGTATTGCCGGCCTTAGAAGGTACAATGGAAACTTTCATGCCCCTAAGGCTACAAGAATCTTGGTATTAGTTCTTACTGCTAAACTTAATAGGAAAATCTTTAGATATTACAAAGAAATTACGGTGTAATAACAGAAAAAACCTAGTTTAATTTGTTTTATTTTCATTACATTAACAATGGGATTCTCGGAAAATTTCATGGTAATTACTCGTCTACTTAAGTAATGAAAGAGATTATGAAACGAAAAATTTAAGCGCGTATGATAATATTTTTTTTTGCAAAACTGGAGTTATTTTGTGTTACGGGATTCCCACATCTGGTTCCCACCGCTGCAACTCCTGTGTAGCCAGGCTCTACAGCTTGACCGCCAATAACCCAACCAGTGAAGGTCAAGTTTGTCCGGGGGAAAGTTAAACTGTCATTGGGATTGGACCCGCAACGAAATTAATCAGAAGAACATAGGAGGAGTTCGAAGTTAAGGTTCTACTCCAATGCAAAGTGGATGACAGTTATTTTTGTTTTAAGCTGTACATAATCATCATCATTTCAACCACAGGACGTCCACTGCTGAAACATAAGTTTCCCAATTCAAAATTCAAATTCAAATATTTTATTCAGTACATGCTCTTTCCAGGGCACTTTTACAATGATTTCCAGACTGACCGATTGGTAGCGGCCTGCGTCCAGCGCTTTCTTGCTACCTTAAGAAGTCGTCAGTCCACCTTGTAACTTATTTCGTGATGTTTTTGTTACAGATGCCAGCCCAACTGGTGCCAGTGGGACTGCCAAGCGGACCTACCAACGCCACTCCATCTAAAGGTAAGAATCTACTTATTTTCTTAATAGGAAATAGCTTTTGCCCGCGGCTTTACCCGCGTGAAATTTGGTTTGTCACAGATCGTAATAAATTGTAGCCTATAAAGAATAATACTGTAAAGTTTCATCAAAATCCGTTCAGTAGTTTTTGCGTGAAAGAGTAACAAACATTCATCCAGTTCCAGACATACAAACTTTCGCATTTTAATATTAGGATCGCGTATCAGGCCACTTACGCGAAGTCACAAAATATTTACGCACACGGAAAAAACGCTTACACGAAAGATTAAGTATGTGCGCAAAAAACATTATGCGCGAAAGACATACGCTGATACGCCCGTATTCACAAACGTTGCTTGCTTAAGTGAGGCAGCAAATGGAACCCACATCGTTGAATAGAGCTGTGATTGGTTCGTGTGTCACCCTGTGCGTCCACGCGCACTGTGAGACCTCATATTAATGTTTGTGAATACGAAAGTCTCATATGTGCCAAAATAGTCTAAACTGAATAAAACATTTTTGATTTTGATTTTTGATTTTAAAACTTATCATCATCAGTAGTTTGACTTACAAGGAATCAAACATGGGACCTTTTAGTACCAAAACCCTACACCAATGTTCAAATACACTCAACATTATGTTTGTTACTACTAAGCAAATGTTAATTCTCTTTAATATACAATATACTATCTTTTTAGCCCTCCAAACTAAATTGAACCTTATCTTTTTATTACTAAGATTCAAATTCCCCTAATAAAGAGCACCCATAAAAGATAAATTCAGTACAAATATTAAGGTGAGATGTCCTTTTTGGTGCCAAGCGGTTTTGAGTCTTATAGCATAAGATTTAAAGTTTAATTTGGCTTGGATTCGCTAGAAAGCTGTCACAGTTAAGTGATGTACTGAAGAGATAGTTAACGCGAAGTTCACCTGCACTGAGGATAGGGATGGGGTAAAGGTCGATAAAATATCGATATTAAATTTTTTTTTGTGAAAAGGAAAACATTGTATAGTTGTTGCAACTCACGAAGGCGAGTGAGCTTTACTTGTGTGTACGTGTACATGACGATAGTGTAATTAATGTCTATCAAAACTTTTGAAAAACGAACAGTAGCGAGCCGCACATGTAAAGCTCACTCGCCTTTGTGAAATTGCAACAACGATAATATAATCTTTTTTGTATAATATATTCTGTCAGTCGGGTCTGGACTGCAAATCAAAATTGGCCTTCACTGGTTGGGTTGTTGGCGGTCAAGCTGTAGATCCTGGCTACACAGGAGTTGCAGCGGTGGGAACGAGAAGTGGGAATAGTCCAGTAAAACTCATTTACCCAACATTGGAAAAACATACATTTACACACAATATTAAGTGTTTTTGGAATACGTTAGCCGTTAGTGGATATGAGATTTTTAATAGACTTCGTAATTGTAATTTGTCCTTTTGTTGAGAAATAAGTTTTAAGTTCGTACTTACAAGTATACTAGCTTAATCGATAAGTAAACCGTAGTACAAGCTTTGCTTAGTTTGGGACTAAATGGCGCATTGTAATAAATCCATGGATATTTATGTTATTAATTTACTATTGGAAGGTCGATATTACGTTACGACCGACGCTAGTCTAAATCCGCCGGCAGAAGCATGTTCAACTTTTCACACAAAACATTTATTTTAAAACCAATATTTTTTATCGATAACTTCCCATCACTACGGCAGGAAAAAGGAAATAGGAGCAAGCGGTAACAACGGCGTTATTTACTGTTCATCAACATCCATGGATGTAAAATGAAAGAGTAAAAATTAAAGTTATAAATACACTGAGAGATCCCAGCTTTGAACTAAAGTAAATTCTTCTTCATCGTCATCTTTTCAGCCATAGGACATAGGTGCTCGGTGTTTCTTTATGAGATCGAATCAGAAATGAGGAGAAATGTAAACGAACTAAAGTCGCTCACACAGCCCGACGGATTAGCAAGCTGAAGTGGCAATGGGCAGGGCACATAGTACGCAGAACTGACGGCCGATGGGGCAGCAAGGTTCTGGAGTGGAGGTCGCGTACCAGAAAACGCAGCGTGGGACATCCACCCATGAGGTGGACCGACGATACGACGACGATGGAATAAAGGTAGCGGGTAGGCGCAGGATGCAGGCCGCTACCAACCGATCATTATGGAAATCATTGGCGGATCAGTTCAAACGTCCTATAGCTAAAATAATGATGATGAAAATGAAAGTAATAAACTACCTACTTAAGTGATGTATTTAGCTATAGCCCGACCAGTGGGTCTAGACAAAGTGCAAATTATAATCGCAAACCAGTCGAAAAGTGGTCGAAAAGCCCCTTTTTTGTATGGAGTTTTGACGGATTCGATTTTCGATTCGATCAAAAAGTGCGTTTTGTCTAGGGGGGCAGGAACATAAAAACCCTCGCCATGTTGCGGAAAACTAATGGTACTAATTTCTTTTAATGGCAACAGTAACTGAAAACTTCATTGACATGTCACCTTGCATGTCAGTCTATTGTTGTCAAAGTGTAAACAAACTTTATTTTAAATGTGCGCAATTGATTTTGTGAATTAAATTGCTAAAATCTTTTTATAGTCGTGAAAGAAAAGTGGTTCACAATGTGTTAAAGTATTTGTCGAAGAGAATTACTAAGGGTTTGGACAATATTTTCATTGAATAATGTTTCCGACAAAGGTTGTCAAATTGACTGACATGTTTATCGTATAGTACAGTCCACTTTGAAAATTAGCTGTGGTTTGTTTCAACTACCTATTTTAAAATTTTTTGTCACTTTCTAAGTGTTGAATTTTATGGAATTGGGAAAGAAGTACCGAGTTTGAAGCGTTCATGTGCAGATATTGCAGTTGAATATTCAAGTTCTGAATTTGATTTGGTGAATAATAAAATAAATCCTACTAGCTCGATTGATGGTTTCATTTAATTTATTTAAACCAGGTTACCTATAATAATATTTTTTCGTTAATTTATGAAAATATCAAATTAGCCCGTAATCCCGAATCCTGACACATAAAGTTAGCCTATTAATTTAACACAGGTACGACTGTACTCAGTGTTGCACTATCAAATGCAATTGACGCGCCTCTATGCCAGGGTTTTTATGTTCCTGGTCAGGCTATAGTTCATATTGTGATGTGTTTTTTTTACTAATTCATCGATAAAAAAATTGAGTATGTAGTAGTAATAAGTTCTAAGATCCGTATTACAAAACCAACTCTCATAACTCGATTTCAACTCAGTCTTAGATTCTGTCCCGCGATTGGTCTAAAATCTAAATAAAATATGTACAACTAAAAAGATCAAAAGCCCTGCTATGCTTTAGCTTGAAGCAAGTTTTCAGCTTAATTTGTTATACCTATTATGTGTTCTGTGGTTATACTCTTGTTTAAGGCCCGGTTTCCACCGAGGCGTGGAGTTGTGGAAATAATAAAATCTGATTGATTATTCAAAAATGTTCTTCATTCCGTTCCGCCTTGGTGGAAACCGAGCCTAATCATCATCATCATCATCATCATCATTTCAGTCACAGGACGTCCACTTTTGAACATAGACCTCCCCCAATGACTTCCACATCGCACGGTTGGTAGCGGCCTGCATCCAGCGCCTTCCTGCTACCTTTATCAGGTGACCGGTCCACCTTGTGGGTGGACGTCCCACGCTGCGTTTCCCAGTACGTGGCCTCCACTCCAGAACCTTGCTGTCCCATCGGCCGTCAGTTCTGCGTACTATGTGCCCTGCCCATTGCCACTTCAGCTTGCTAATCCGTCGGGCTATGTCAGCGACTTTAGTTCGTTTACGGATATCCTCATTTATGATTCGATCTCGTAAAGAAACACCGAGCATAGCCTTCTCCATAGCACGCTGTGCAACTTTGAGCTGTATAAGGATCTTAAAACTATCGATACGATATTTTTTTATAAACTATCGAATCGTGCGCATCACTAGTAGCAGGAAACGCGCAAACGGCAGCGGGTGGACCTCTAAGCCGTTGTTTATGTTGCTTACTGGAATATCGTTGAAATTACAAGCAATTACAGCTTGTTTTAAACTTTTTAAGCGAGCTGAGCGGAGCGAGCGCTTTTGTGAAGAATTGTAAGAGTAAGCGCACAGCGTTGATTTTTAGTTGGCCGATAGTTGTGCCCGATTCTAAATTGTATGAAGAATTGGCCAAATCGAATCGGCGTAGTATGCGCACTGCGCACTCCCATACATGTCCATACTGATCAACTGCCCAACTAAACTATCGGCCGACGAAAAATCAACGGTGTGCGCCTACTCTAAGTCCTAAAATCCTGAAAACTTATTATCAAAGAAATACTAAACATTAAAAAAAAATCCCCCTTACTAATAAAACTTACACGCTCGTTGAACAGTGTTTTAAAGTGACGTTTATTATGGAAATGCCATTTTAAAACAGTGTTCAACAACTGTGTAACTTTTTATTAGTAAGGGAGTTAGTCAATAAGAGCTTATTCCTCCTCCTATTATAGCTTGTAATTCGAATTTTTATGTATGTGTTCACATGTCAGTCCAGTTTAGCGGGATCCTGCATCACTCAGCATCATCATCATCATCATTTCAGCCACAGGACGTCCACTGCTGAACATAGGCCTCCCCCAATGATCTCCACATCGCACGGTTGGTAGCGAACTGCATCCAGCGCCTTCTACTACCTTTGCGAAGTCGTCGGTCCACCTTGTGGGTAGACGTCCTACGCTGCGCTTTATAAACGTGATTTAATGAAGCAACTCTTACGCTGTACAGTTCTCAGCGCTGAAAGGCAGTAATTATTCAGCCGTCGACAGAGGCGAACTAATTGTACTATCAAATATTCACTATCCGGACTCGGGCACTATCATACTAATTAATAGTGGATGAGGCGGGCTGCGACGTTAACGGATAGTTAACATTACTGTAGTTAAATCAAAATCAGCTGTTAATTAACGACTGGTTAAATTACTAAAAAATTATCATGACTGAGACTGAATTTCTTCAGCCACTTGTTTTCAACACCAGCCCATATATTGTCCCGAAGTGGTGGTAGGGCAAGCATAATATTGTGACCTGTATGTCCCCTGAAAAGGGCCTAAATTCTAATTAAGAATTCAAATATAAAAATATTTACACTACTGGTCTGATTTAAAAAATATTTTTTGTTGGAAAGTCCATTTATTATTATGTCCAATATGCTAAACTTGCGGCCGCCCGCGACTTCGTACGCGTGGATCCCGTTTTACCCCCTTAGGGGTGGAGGTTCGTAAAATCCTTTCTTAGCGAATGCTTACGTCATAACATCTACCTGCATGCCAAATTTCAGCCCGATCCGCCCAGTGGTTTGGGCTGTGCGTTGATAGATCACTATGTCAGTCAGTCAGTCATCTTTGAGTTATATTTAGATAACATCACGCTATCTACGACTCATAGAAGCAGAACATCAATAAAAAATATCGTGAAAACGGGGAAAAAATAGTCTAATTTGAATAATTTTTCACGCGAATGAAGTCGCGGGCACAGCTAATCTGTGGCCTAAGTGTGAGTTAAAAAATATATGAAAATTTTAGTTTTTGAACGTTTCCCGCTAGGGGCGCTGTACAATTCGTCATACATTTAATGTCATTTTTTGACGCGCTCACTAGTCAGCGCGTTTGATGAAAACTCACACTAGGCCCTTTGGTATTAATAATGACAGTCACTTGTAATTGCGACGCGAGTTAGTTATGGAAACAGTTGTTAACTCCAGTTTAACTAATCGTTGTGAAGCTCGCCTCCCTTTAATCCTAGCAGCTGTTCTGTTTAACTCTATATTTAAATATCAAGTATAACACCGTTTTCAACACTTGCCGAAAGATAGACTTAATCAGAAAGGCTCATAGTGGCTGTACTCGAAGCAGCAAATTGAACTCACAGCGTTGAATAGAGTTCTGTGATTGGTTCGGGTGTCACACTGTGCACGCACACTGTGAGACCTCATAGTAATGTTTGTAAATACGGGCGTTATTGTCTTGAACGCAGAATTCTGGGTTTGGTTCCCGCTAAGGCCAGTTTATAAAACTTATTTTCTGATAAAAAAATAAAGAAAGAAACAATAAAAAATAGCCAAGTGCGTGTCGTACCACGCGCAGTGTAGGGTTCCGTAGTTGTCCGTCGTTAACACATTATATTTCAGAAGCAAGTAATTACTTCATCTTAAGTCACTTTTAATATTTTCTTCTAAGGAATTTTTACTAGTTAAGAAATTTTATAATACACGAGTCAAATTACTATTTATTACTCTTAAACTAACTGATGTATCTTAACTGTTATAGTTTTTCTTGAAAGTTCATGAAAAGCAGTATTATTACGAACTACGAATTTTTCCAGATTTTTCAAGTTGTTAACCAAGGAATAAAACATTGATTTACTTTCTTTTCAATATCCACAATTTCATAGTAATACGCTGTGGTAATTGATACCTACATATGCACAGTAACTTAATTATACCAACCCTTTCCCATTCATGCCTCTATAATGTCAGTTTTCAGTTAAATAACTAAACTTTCAGGATCATTGGAATCGTTTGTCGCTTTACTATTTGACATGTTGTTTCAGGTGCGAAACGGTATACCATAGTAGAGTGAAAAACAGTATCGTTCAAATCAAATAGTTTATTCAGTACAGGCCTTTCCAGGGCGCTTATACACGTCCCAAATATAATATGTAGCTTGCCCTACCACCACTTCGGGACAACATATGGGCTGGTGCTGAGAAGAAGTGGCGGAAGAAACTCAGTCACCTTTGTCAGCTTTTTTTTCAATGAGATACAGAGTTAAGAAAATAAATCTAAGTTCATAATATAGGTACTACCTACTTACCTCCGTTTTTTGGCAGAGTACAGGACTATTCCCACCTTTGGTTCCCACCGCTGCCACTCCAATGCGAGGTGTGACGTTTTTTACAAAATTGACAGTTCGTTAGCACTTATTGGCACGCTGAACTTCAGAAACGTGGTAACTGGTTCAGTGATTGATTTAATGTATAAAACAGTGAAATAATCCTGTCATTGACACACAATATGATATCTAGTGACATCCTAAAATCGGTTGCGTTTTCAACAGCTCGTGGTTGTTGTTTTCGTTTCAGCCAAAAGACGTCCACTGCTGGACAAAGGTCTCCCCCAAAGATTTCCACAAGACCGATCCTGCGCCGCTCGCATCCAGGCACCTCCCCTTCACCAGATCGTCGGTCCACCTAGTGGGAGGCCTGCCCACGCTACGTCTTCCGGCTCGTGGTCGCCACGTTGTTTTATTCCGAAAGAATAAACACTTTAAAGTTGAAAATAGAGAACCAACTGTCCCCGTTTCAGATACAGCCCCAGCACCAGTATTTACGTTTCATCAGCTGGCCAGTCTAATTATCGCGCACGCTTTGTTCTTTTGCTATCGCGTGCGATAGTTGTTATTCTTAGCTAATTGTTTCTACAGGAGCAGCTAAATTACACGGGTGTTTGGATTTTAAATAAATTCGGGTATAAATGGCGGATTTAGTTAATAATGTGGTGTAACTCGTCCTTTGTGAAATTAAATAAAATCCGCAAAACAGTTTTGTGACACAAAGTTACAGCGTTTTTTTCCGGCGTTGTTCATCGAAGACACTGTGGTGACTAACGCCCGTATTTGCAAACGATGCTTGCATAAGTGAAGCAGCAAATCGAACGCACAGCGCTCTGTGATTGGTTCGTGTGTCACCCTGTGCGTCCACGCGCACTGTGAGACCTCATAGAATGTTTGTGAATACGGGCGTAAGGGACTGTTTTTTGCAGTCGGGTCGAGTCAGTTGTGACTTGTGATAGGTTCTATTAAGCAACAAAATCCAGTCTAATGTGAATTATAATTCATCATTTCAGCCACAGGACGTCCACTGCTGAACATAGGCCTCCCCCAATGATTTCCATGTTGATTGATTGGTAGCCGCCTGCGTCCAGTCCCTTTCTGCTTACCTTTATGATATTGTCGGTCCACCTTGTGGGTGGACGTCGCACGCTGCGTTTTCCGGTACGCGGCCTCCACTCCAGAACCTTGCTGCCCCATCGGCCGTCAGAAAGAGGTCAATCTTCGAATCCAACTCGGCTGGACAGCGTTCGTAAAACTACGCAACATCTTTTAGTCCAAAATACTTCAGTGCCTGAAGACGAAAGTCTACAACCAATGTGTGTTACCAGTGATGACTTATGGCTCGAAAACGTGACCTCTCACTATAGGTTTTATACAGAAGCTCAAAACTGCACAGCGTGCTATGGTGCTATGCTCGGTCTAAACGAACTAAACACGCTGACATAGCCCGACGGATTAGCAAGCTGAAGTGGCAATGGGCACATAGTTGTAAGTACCTACTTCAAAATAAACCTAATGCAACCCTGACAAATAATTGTGCCACTCAGAGCGAGCCGCCCGAAATGATGCGTATACCCTCCATACTGTACACTATTACTTAACGCCTTCCCTCCCTGTCTATCCTGCAAACAAAGAGCAGGACAGAACGCTTGACTTATTGTATGTTATTGTCGCCTTTATAAGAAGCCCAAACATTTCTTTATTAGAGAAAAAATAGGCCCATTCTGCGTGAGGAATGCGATTACAAAGGATGGCACGTGTAGGTCGCTGGGTCGCGAATTCGATTCTATTCGTGCCATGATAGGTTTTGCTTGCTATTTTACTCACAAATAATTGGATAAGTAGTATAACTAAAGGCTGAAAAATTTAGTTATCTATGTGTATACTATACTTATTACTTGTAAAATGATCTTTGGAAACATGAACGTGACATAGGTAATGCAATTCAATACCATAGGTACATCTGTTTCTGCAATTTATTACACCGATTTTGTGAAAAATACTATTGGTAGGTAGCTAATAGCTCATAAGATAAGTAGTTTTAATTAATGTTTATTGTCCGTGGTACATAATATCTTTTCATAGAGGTTACTAAACCTTTGTTTGTCATCTGTCATCCGCTTTGCAATGGAGGGAAGTCGAACCTTAATTTCGAACTCCTCCTATGTTCTTCTAATTAATTTCGTTGCGGGTCCAATGACAGTTTAACTTTCCCCCGGGACAAACTTGGCCTTCACTGGTTGGGTTATTGGCGGTCAAGCTGTAGATCCTGGCTACACAGGAGTTGCAGTGGTGGTAACGAGAGGTGGGAATAGTCCCGTATTATTACGTGTAAATCAGCCTAAGGTCTGTTTTTTATCAGTAGTTAACAAATTGTAATTACATAACAAAATAAGTTCACGAACTCTTTAGGCAGAGTTGCACTACCTAACTTCACTGTATATATGTTACGGCTAAAGATAGGTGTGAACATAAACTTAAGATTAGCCGGCTAAACTTAAGTTTATCTTCGACGAGGTGTTAATGTTAGTTTCTTCTATCTTTAGCCGGCTAAACTTAAGTGTAACCGCAGGCCCTTGGCTAAAAATGTAGAAGTAAATGGAAAAGGAAACAATGTAATAATGTTTACTATTTCGACACGAAAACTTACTTTTATGTGCCTATGTAGGTATTCAAAATTACAATTATTACAATAACAAAATATTAATTACTTAAAACAATATCTAACTAATCATTAAAATAAAATAATAAGGAACCATTTGGTCATTACAGAATCTTGTACTAGGTATTTAAAATTACAAAATAAAACAAAATAAAACTGCGCGCGCGTTGTCTCCCCACCGCCCCCTCAAGCCCTCCGCCGGCCTGGCGCGCCCATCGAATACATTTTTAGCCGTTTCGTTTTGGCTAATGTGCACATTAGCCGGCTAAAGATGGAATATCACGACGCAAACTAACATGTTATCGAACTTTAGCTGCTTCTCGAAGATAAACTTAAGTTTAGCCGGCTAATCTTAAGTTTATGTTCACAACTATCTTTAGCCGTAACATATATAACGTTATCCAGTGTTTTTTGTATGGAGTTTGACAGATTTTTGACGTTTGTCAAAGTTAAAGTAAGATGGTGCAAATTAACTAGTAACAAAATACGTTCACACGTCGCCCACGTAAATTCGTTCTGTTACAGAACGCGATTTCTGTTTTAACCACTGTGGCCACAAGGCCAATGACAGGTCGCGCGACCTATGACAGGTCACGCGACCTGTCATTTCCCTATGATCGCGCCGGCGATGGCGATCTGCACGCGTTGGTGTGGTTGATGCTTTACTTTCTTTAAAAACCTTCAGAGGTCCAAAAGGAACATTAAAAAATGGCAATTTAAAACTGTCAAACAGACGTTTACTTTTCCGCCAAAAGTTTTTACGTCAACAAGCTGTCAAAAGGCCACAGACCAAATCAAAACCGCTTTTAAATTCACATTGTTAATTCGAATCGCAAAATAGGTCGGCATACATCTTGGCCCGGACCCTACGGCTTGGTAATTCGAAAGCCATGAATTTTGCACGGCGGCCGCGGGTTCGAGCGTGTGTTTGGGGCGTGGGGCAAGCGATAAGCAGAGGGTTAGTTTGGGCCAAGTTTCATATAATGTGAGGTAATAATTTTCAACTGCAACGCTACTGAAACACGAAAAAAAATCAGCCGTTTGCACAAATCTGTATCGCGGTTTTGTTTTGACAGGAAGTTCAAACGAATTTGTATAGGCTTATTTACACGTATTAAGTTGTTAAGTAGGTAACTAGTTAAATTTTAATTGCATGTAAACACAGAATTTAGTAGCAAGTTGCAAGTCAAGATTTAGTTAACAACTTTCCAACACGTGTAAATCAGCCTTCGTAAACGGAGCGCAATTGCGCCTTTGCAATGCGTAGCTGACAGAAAACATTTTTTTCTCAAACGCAATTCAAACGCATCACGAGCATTTACTGTGTTTTAGTAATTTTACTTTAAAAATAAGGTAAGCTATTTCCACCACTGTTGGCCTATTGTCGCCACCATTGGCCTGTAATTGTCGCCTCCATGGCGCTATTGTGGCCACCGTTAGCCTATTGTCGCCACCTTTGGCCTATCATCGCCACATTTGGGCTATTTTATTGGCCTAATGTCACTAACTTTAGGCTATTGTGGCCTCCTTTAGGCTATTTTGACCACTGTTAGCCTATACTTAGGGCTATTGTAGCCTCAAAAACCGCCCCGCTACCGCTCATGGCTCGCACCACGCCCTTAAGGGCACGTACGCGGAGTTATATGTAAACTCTGATTTCCCCGCTGAGTTGCGACCGCCTTTCACACTGGCCGGAGGTTTTAATTCAAAATTAGGATTAAGTTTCTTGAGCTACTAATGGTTTTGTTGTTTATAAAGAAATAAAGATATTTTGTATAGAAACGGTCACAGTGTCTCAAGACAAAAGTCTTTGACCAGTATGTGTTGTCAGTGATGGTATACGGTACGGCTAGCACGAAAAACTTACGAGTTCGAATCGTTTGCGTATTCGAATCGCCATCAAAATATTTAGTACGAAAACTACAACAGCGCCCTTGTGGACGTGTAGTAAAGTGAACTTAGTATGAGAAACGGAGGCACGAAACTTATTTCGAGAATCAAAATTGTCACGTTATCTTTTAATTTGAAGGTTGAGTATCGAATTTTGTCGAATACGCAAACGATTTCAAGACGAAAGTTGTTCATGCTAGAGGTACAGATCTGAGACATGGTCGCTTACGATGGGCCTCATAAGAAGGGCGATGGAGCGTGCTATGCTCGGAGTTTCCCTGATCGAATCAGAAATGAAGAGATCCACAGGAGAACCAAAGTGACTGACATAGCCTGCAGAATCGCTAAAATCAAGTGGCAGTGGGCGGGGCACATAGCTCGTAGAGCTGATGGCCTCTGAGGCAGAAAGTTCTCGAGTGGCGACCACGAGTCGGAAACGTAGTGTGGGCAGGTCTCCCACTAGGTGGACCGACGATCTGGTGAAGGTCGCGGGAGGTGTCTGGATGCGGACGGCGCAGGACCGGTATTCGTGGAAATCCTTGAGGGAGGCCTTTGTCCAGCAGTGTTGTCATTCGGCTGAAACGAACGAACGATGATGGATGATTATTATTATTGAAGAAAAATCGCCAACATCATAGGGTTTGCAAAGAGCTATTATGATTTTTATGAAATAAAGAGACAGGAAAAAACTAGTTTAAGTAATAAATTATTTACATACGGAGTAATAATCGACCATATCGCTTGATGATAGTTCAACAGCGCCCTTGAGAAAAATATAGAAGGTTCTAGTACATTTAGTGGTCGTGAAAGAAATACGTCTCCCAGGTATGTTTATGTAATATTGGAGTTTTTCTGATGGGGCTATACAGGGTGGAATTTTGAAATGCCACCTGGAGGGAAAGTACTCTTAATATTGTAGATAGAAAATTTTACCCAAAGAAAACAGTCCTTTATTTTTGAAAAGAAATAGAACTGCATTCAAAGATTCCCAAAAATTTGCTTGGCACACCCGGGAATTGAACCAACTAAAATATTATGTTAAAAATTACACCCTATATTTTTATTGCATCGATCATTAGGGTTAAGTAACTACACTCGCGAGCAAAAGTATGGAATCACTTACATGAAGTTGTTTCCACGCGATCTTGTGTACTAACGAATTTGTTAGTAACTAAAAAAGTAGCGCCATTTTAAAGATTATACTTTTAACTTTAAATTGATACCAAATTCATTTAAATCACACCGGTATTTAAAAAGATATCCCGGCTGATGTGAAGAAGTAAGAAAAAAGACATGTACCAACTGTTTGATACGTCGCGAGTTGCGGCCTATTTACCCCCTATAAAAGCACGTGTTTTCGGATTTTTGCGTTCACACGTTGATCCATACACATTTCGGCTTCTTTTGACACTTTACCTGGGATTCTACACCTTCAGAAGCAGCACAAATCGTTGCACTATTGCAAGAAGGGCTCAGCCAGCGGGCTGTCGCACGTCAGCTCCACATAAGCCAGTCCTGGGTTTCAAAAGTTTTAAGACGCTTTCGGGAGACTGGTGGCTTTATCCCGAGACCAAGTTCTGAACATTGCCGGTGCACATCGCAGAGGGAAAACCGTTTTTTCATGTCAACTTCTCTACGAAATCGTCATTTGACTGGTATCGACGTCCAGCAAGAGCTCAGAAATGTTCGTAGGATAGCTGTTAGCGAGTGGACAGTTCGTCTAAGATATGAGCAATAAAATTTGACTCCAAAAAGGCCTGCCACAGGCTGGAAACTGACGGCAGGTCGCCGACAAGCACGCTTTCAATTAGCTCGCACTCGGAAGGCGAGTAATGGAGGCGAGTTTTGTTCTCCGATGAATGCAGACTGTTTTTGCAGTGCAGCAGTCGAAGAGGTCGGGTCTATAGACGGCCTGGGGAGCGATTTGTGCAGTCCTGGTTCGCTAAAACATTGGCTTATGGGGGTGGCTTGCTCGACTTCCCATCGAGATGTGTAGGAGCAAATTGAAAGCGTGCTTATCGGTGACCTGCCGTCAGTTTCAAGCCTGTGGCAGGCCTTTTTGGAGTCAAATTCTATTGTTTATATCTTAGACGAACTGTCCACTTGCTAACAGCTATCCTACGAACATTTCTGAGCTCTTGCTGGACGTCGATACCAGTCAAATGACGATTTCGTAGAGAAGTTGACATGAAAAAACGATTTTCCCTCTGCGATGTGCACCGGCAATGTTCAGAACTTGGTCTCGGGATAAAGCCACCAGTCTCCCGAAAGCGTCTTAAAACTTTCGAAACCCAGGACTGGCTTATGTGGAGCTGACGTGCGACAGCCCTCTGGCTGAGCCCTTCTTGCAATAGTGCAACGATTTGTGCTGCTTCTGAAGGTGTAGAATCCCAGGTAAAGTGTCAAAATAAGCGGAGATGTGTATGGATCAACGTGTGAAAGCAAAAATCCGAAAACACTTGCTTTTATGGGGGGTAAATAGGCCGCAACTCGCGACGTATCAAACAGTTGATACATGTCTTTTTCCTTACTTCTTTACATCAGCCGGGATATCTTTTTAAATACTGGTGTGATTTAAATGAATTTGGTATCAATTTAAAGTTAAAAGTTTAATCTTTAAAATGGTGCTACTTTTTTTGTTATTAACAAATTGGTTTGTACACAAGATCGCGTGGAAACAACTTCATGTAAGTGATTCCATACTTTTGCTCGCAAGTGTATATGAGGATGAAATCTCTCTAACCAACTTAATAAATTAAATGAAAGGAATACCATGAAATGTTAAATTGTTGTAATTATGTACAGAAAATGTTATGCTATGGTGATGAAATATCGAAAATCTTTGAATGTAGTTCTTTTTCTTTTCAAAAATGAAGGAATGTTTTCTTCGAGTAAAATTTTCTTTTTACAGTATTAAGGGTACTTTCCCTTCAGAAGGCACTATAAAATTCAACCCTGTTTAGGTTACATCTATGTATATTATGGTTTTATTAAATCTACCTATGGTCAAACTACCGACTATCTACAAAAGTGATAGTATACTACTAGCTAGACTGTTCTTCTGTACACTGATTTTTCAATCGTCACAATAGGCTAGTTTCCTAAAAAATTTTTTTTAGTCCGTCATGTTTAATATCAAAAAATATTGGACACATATATTTTTATTTGTCAATCTAACAAATAATTACATAGTTATGGTGCGTTGACGTTCCGCACGACGTCACAACGTGCGGCACTTTTATGCACGCATTGACGTCACGGGCCCCTTCTTATGAACTTTGGCGCGCTTTATTTCATTTTTTCATTAGTTTGAAAATGTGAAAAATACGTGTAGAGTATTTTTTGATAAGTTAACTGACGGACTAATTAAAACTCTTGCTTTTTGACCCAGGAAACATCCCTTGTCAAGATGTCTAAAAAGATTTCTTTTGTATATTAACTCTTATGGTTATTTGGTTCAAATGCCAAATCTTAAAATGGTAGAGCGATGATGTTACATTCAATTTACAAAATACCTAGATATTAATTTCATATTCCCACCGAGTATCTCAACGATGGACAGAGAAACCACTTCTTTTAAATATGCAGTGTACATAGGGGTTTTTTACATGCTTACTTGTTACAATGTAATACACTTAGGGCCGATTTTTCAATCGTTAGTTAATTTTTATCAGAAGAATAAAATTGTCATTTTGACATATTTCCCATACAAAAACTGACAATATGTCAATTTTATTCTTCAGTTAAAAGTTATTCGATGGTTGAAAAATCAGCCCTTAATAACAGAAAGTATTAATAGTAGGATACCGATCGTTGCTTTATTTCTAGACATGAGCAAAGCATTCGATTTTGTTCCTCACAAGAGACTCCTAAGTAAGCTTAATAGATATGGTATTAGAGGTAATGCTTTCGATTGGTTGGAAAGTTATATTACGAATAGACAACAATGTACGGAAATAACAAATGTAAACGACACTAAACGAACTACTTTCAGGTCTAAATATCGAATAAACGCCTGTGGAGTGCCACAAGGCAGTGTGCTAGGACCTCTACTGTTTTTACTATACATTAATGACCTGCCTAAGGTAACAAAACATACATGTTTTATGTTTGCAGACGATACCACTGTGTTGATAAAATGTAATGACCAAAACAAATTTAATGACGATATTAATGAAACCTTAAAGAGTCTGATAGAGTGGCTCCATTTAAACAACCTTAAAATAAACATTAAGAAGACAAATTTTGTTCAATTTTCTTCCTACAAGGCAAAACCATTAGATTTGTTGGTCCAATATAATGGTGAAACTGTTGACATGAAAAACGATGTGAATTTTCTTGGCTTTACTATAGACAAAAATTGTAACTGGAAAGCACATATAGAAAAATTATGTAAAAAAATTAATAAATTTGTATACGCTTTACGACGTCTCAGTAATATTTCGTCTACCGAAACTGCTATTTCTGCGTATCATGGTTATGTGTCGTCCCTACTCAACTACGGTACTTTGTTATGGGGTAACTCAGTTGATATAAACAAAGTTTTCATAGCACAAAAAAAATGTATAAGGGCAATTTGCAGAGCACATTTTTTGGAGTCTTGTAAACCCTTATTCTTACAACTTAAAATTTTACCATTACCATGCTTGTACATAAAACAAATGTGTATATTTGTAAAACAAAACCCTCAATATTTTGTTACAAGAGGCCAATATAAAAATAAGCAAACGAGACACCAAAGTAGAATAATGTTTCCTAGCATAAGACTGCAATTATTTAAACGAAGCCCCTATTGTATGGCTATTAAAATATATAATAAGTTACCTGAATTTTTTAAACTGTTGCCGCTAGAGTTGTTTAAAAAAAGTTGCATATCTGGCTTTTGAATAAATGCTATTACTCAATACAAGAATACTTTGACGACAAATTATTATGATTAACAGACTATTTAATTTTCTCGACTAGAATTATTTATTGTAAAGCATGTTAATATAATCCATTGTAATAATAATCCTGACATTCAAACGCTGTAATTTATTATTGTTCTTTTGTACTTACCTTACATTATTTTATTTTTTTCAATATTTGCACGACTAATTAAGTCAACATGTGGACATGCCAATTGTAATAATAATATCTTGTAAAACCATGTAAAAGTAAATAAATATTTCTGATTCTGATTCTGATTCTGATTACATCCATTATTAAGAACGAACCTTAAAACTGGAGTTTCTTCAGTTTATTTTTTTTTATAAGAAAACATACAGCTTAGTATGATACGGAAGCATATACCTACTTGAACTAGCGGCCGCCCGTGACTTCGTACGCGTGGATCCCGTTTTACCCCCTTAGGGGTGGAGTTTCGTAAAATCCTTTCTTGGATGCCTACGTCATAACATCTACCTGCATGCCAAATTTCAGCCCGATCCGTACAGTGGTTTGGGCTGTGCGTTGATAGATCACTATGTCAGTCAGTCAGTCGGTCGGTCGGTCGGTCGGTCGGTCGGTCTGTCGGTCGGACGGTCGGTCAGTCAGTCAGTCAGTCAGCTTTGAGTTATATTATATATTTAGATGTAGGTATTAACAGGTGTCTTAAATAAAACAAGCCAAAGATCAGGCAAAGATTGAAACCTTTTAGGCCTGAAGTTCATATATTTTTCCCTTATTAACAGAGTGGAAGTGATCCTATTCTACCCAGCCAAAATACGAATCAAATCAAAAACAAAACTAATTTTAATTTTGAACAAATTGTTCAGCCCATTCTGTGCTCTGTTTACTCTTTGTATGTTATTTACTCTGTTACAGAAACTCTTAAGTAATAAATTAAATATGAGCTCGTATATGGTTACAGGTGTACCCACCAACTTTCTTAAGTTTGGTGGCAGGGTTGCCCATACTAATAATATGCTAAAATACCCAAACGCATTGTCGGAATTCCTCACAATAGGGATGTTTCCTGGGTAAAAAATCAAGAGTATGAATTAGTCTGTCAGCTAACTTACCAAAATACACTCAACAGGTAAAGCGCGCCAAAATTCAAAAGAAGAGGTCCGTGACGTTAAACTGGCTTAAAAATGTGTAGCACTTTCTGACGTCACGCGGAAAATTAACGCACCATAACTAAAAAAATACCATCCGAATTGAGAACCTCCTCCTTTTGTTGAAGTCGGTTAGAAATCAGTCAAGACTAGCAGAATCTACGTGAAATATCGCGTATTTTTGTTCATACTTAAATCCCCGCATTTTGCCCATTCAGCTTCGCTTTTCCCGCGGTTTGGGGAAATTCCCATAGATTGGCAACCCTGTTGGTAGGCAAACTTTGTTGCGAATTTTTGGGATCGAATACCAACAACGTGTTGGTAGGCTGAATATTTGACGTGTGCATGCTGTTGTTAAATAATCTTTGGACTTTAGAATTAAATAATAAATACTTGGATAATAATACACTGCGTCATCCCTACTAATAATTATAAATGCGAAAGTAACTCTGTCTGTCTGTCTTGCTTTCACGCCTAAACCACTGAACCAATTTTGATGAAATTTGGCGTAGAGATAGTTTGAGTCCCGGGAAAGGACATAGGATAGTTTTTATCCCGGTTTTTGAAACAGAGACGCGCGCGATAAAGTTTTTCTGTAACGGACAAAATTTCACGCGGGCAAAGCCGCGGGCGGAATGCTAGTCTAAAATAAGGGGCTTACGAATAAACTCAAAAAGTACTGAACCGATTTCAAAAATTCTTTCACCATTAGAATACGGACGGATTAGCAAGCTGAAGTGGCAATGGGCAAGGCACATAGTATGCAGAACTGACGACCGATAGGGCAGCTGGAGTGTAGGCCTCGTACCGGAAAGCGCAGCGTAGGACGTCCACCCGCAAGGTGGACCGACGACCTCATAAAGGTAGCGGGCAGGCGCTGGATGCAGGCCGCCACAAACCGGCCATTGTGGAAATCATTAGAGGAGGCCAATGTTCAGCAGTGGACGTCCTGTGGCTGAAATGATGATGATGATGACATGCGAAGCAGGGGCTGGTCGCTGGTTAAGTATAAAGTAGTAATTAAAGAATGTATTTTATTCTATAAAAAATACAGTAGGTAAGTAAATAGTTGCTTTAGTCTTTAAAAATCTATTAAAACATACTTGCAAACCAACAAACCAACTACAAAACTAAATAATTCGCATGGTTTTATTTTCATAATTGATTAAAGTCCGCTCATTATTTTAATGAAAACACCACATGTATTGTTTTCCCTCTTCCTCGAGGGTAGGGGAAGGACTGAGGTTCCCAAACTTTAGGGGAAACGCCCTTGATTTATTTTATAGGGCAGTCGCCCACCCCTTAAAAAACTTTGTTTTCTAGAGCTCCCTACAGCAGCGTTGAAATCTTTAAAAATGATTATTAATGTTTACTTCTAAACATACTAATGCCTGTTTTCACCATCAATCCCTAATTTTAAAGTAACCCTTAAGGTAACACATACCAGGCTTTTTGTATTCATAGAGGTCACTCAAAAATTAGGGATTGATGGTGAAAACGGGCATTAATTTACTACGTTTTTCAAAAAATCGCTATATTAAGTATTTCAAATTCTTGACTTCAGAAATCATATATTTCACATAGAAATATTGAGTATAGAGGTTATTAAAAAATTAATGAAAATTTTCAATAATAAATCATTGAAAATTTTCATTCATTTCCGACCTTAATACTAACGCTGTAAGAGCGGGGGCTGTGCAATGAAAAACTTGGAACTTGGCGCCCAACGTGTAGCTTTTTTTTTCTGTCGTACAAAATACAGTTAATTACTTATTTTGAAGACGAACTAATTAGTTAAGCAATAGTATAGAATAATTTTGTTAAGTAATCAAAGTAAAATAACATTTATGCCTAATAGAGTATTGTTATAAAACATTTTCGAAGAAAATTTGTTAATAAATTATGCAAAAAAGCGTTCTGGGAAAAATACTTTATCAGAAAAGTCTTATTAAACTTTAACCTCGTAACAGATACTATTATGCCCTCTTATCTGCACCTAGTTAAGTCCAAAACCGCACCAGTATCCTAAAACTTAAAAACTCAACCACAATTGCCTCTAAAGTTTTTATTTACACGCAGAAACAGCTGCAACCGATTCCAGATCGATCATGCAAAAAAAAACAAAGATAATTAAATTTTCCCGAGCTTTGGGAACCAGAGCGCTTCGCCAAGCCAAAATTCGTCGTACTAACGATGGGCGAGCGAGCGAGATGGGGGTATCGAGAGCGAAAGAGACGTATATAGTGAGCCAGCTACGCCTAATCAATGCATACAGCCTTCGTAAACCTGCAGACACTCAGTGTGTCGCGCTCTATCGGGCAGGTTGTGTGTGTGTTCGCTCAAAAAAGAATTAATCACAAAAAAATACCCACTGGCAACAAAAAACCGTCCAGTTTCATTAAAAAAAGAAATTTAAACAACTCGCGAATTCAAACGTTTCAAATTCGAACCCGATTTGAAAATCGAATCCGCTCGACGCGTCCTTAACAAAAGACCGCGCAGAATTGTGGATTTGGAATCGCGAAAAACGAACGTGTCGCATAATTTTCGATGTAATCTGTGTTGTTTTAGAGGTTGGTTTTTTGGAAAAGTGTTTTTTATGGGATTTAATGGATCCGCTGTAGTTTTTATGTGCAAGGGTGGGGGGTGCACTCGGTTCCTTTGTTCCCCACTGCATTGCTTGTATCACGGACGCTGCGCAGTTCCGAAAAGCAGTAAGTACGATATTCTGTTGACCGTTTTTCAGCCATTTTCTTTGCTGTGCTTTTTTTTCGGTTGTGGCAAAGGAATAGCGGGGCAGGGCTTAAAAGGTTTTGTTTATTTAATGCTCGCTTCTTTTTTATTTTCATGAATTACAAATTTTGTTTTTATTTTACTAGTGTCGATTGCCGTAGCGGGTGTTGTTCTGCCTATTTTGTAAAGGTATGCGTGTGTTTTTGAATTATTTTCAGATGTGATTTTGTACCACAAAAACTACGTCTTTTATAACTCGTTTTATGACAAAATAACTACAAAAAAAAATATTTTTTTCTACATTATTATTTAAGCAATGACATCAAAAACAAAATAAATAGCTTATAAATAAAACAAAAAAGGTTTTAATACATTAGTTAAATAATTTAATTAGTTTTTGCGCGCGGCTCCGCCCGCATTGAGAGGGTAAGCGTCACTTGGTATTGCCATAGCAGAAGCCTAGGGTTGTCATATCAAAAAATACTATAAATCTAGTAGCATTTGTGCCACTAAATGAAAACTAGTCCAAAAAGTAAGTATTTTGAGTGACAATTTGAGTGTTAAAGTTCACATAATTATGCTGATAAATAAATTAATTCATTAAAACAAATGTAGGTACTAATTTAGTCGTCATTTCACACAGACATTGAGGCACAAAAACCGAACTGAATGCCGTGTGGCATTCTCTACTAGTTAACTTAGTGAATTACTTTGAAGATTGAGATAATTTTGCTATTTTAGGTACGACTTTCATTAAAATTTTAGCCTAAGTTTTCAGCCAGGTTATGATAAAAACATTAAAAATGGTATTCTCTCCTTAATATGTAGGGTAATTCCAGGATACATGCCCCAGTGGGATAGGTGCCGCGATTTTAAGTACACTATGTTACAAGTAACTTAGCCTAAAGTTATAGTACGTATAATAGAAAGGGACCTCCCCGTACCACTTTTCGCCTCGCAAACCATCAAAGAGTGCGTTCGTTTAGCCAGTGAGAGCAAAAATCTTCCGCGGCCAAACCTTAGCGAGCGTCGAAATAAAATTGGTAAGTATCTTTTAATGCATATTTTTTTTGGCAGCTGTAAAATGAAGCAGATTTTTATATAATTTGATAGACTATCTTATAAATTAGACGGGATAGCCATGTTTAATTCGATTTTTAGTGTTATTATATTTTTGATTAAAAAAGGCACCTATCCTATGCTAAAAGGATAGTTGCCTAATTTTTTTTGGGTATAGATGCCCTTAGGGCCATGTCCCATGCACCTAGGGGCATCTATCCTAACCTGCTCTTTTTGTCACAAGTAGCAAGTAGTTAAGAAGAAAAAAAGAATGTAGTACGGCTAACCTTACGAAAGTAATAATAGGGTGCCCTTCTGATCAAATTACCTTTTTACCCGACTGCGCTAGAAGGAGGGTTATGTTTTTCGGGTAGATGTACTATGTACTATTTTTTAATAAAAAATACTAAATTTCATTTTTAATTCATTCATAACAAACAATCTTAAATAATAATACTTGGCTTGTTTGATTTCAAAATGCATTTGATCCTTAGAATTCAAAAACTGTATTAACGAGTCATCTATCCCTGCATCAGGCATCTATCCTTTGAAGCAATCATACAGTGAGTCTTCTATCCCCCACATTAGGCGTCTATCCCACTTTTTAGAGGTCAATTAAAATGGTATTTACTCAGAATCGGTATAACTTAAACTAAAATAATTATAGTAATATCATAGACGAAAGACCAAAGTTTATAGATACTAAGGTCAAATTGTTGATAAAAACTTACTGAATGAGTTACAGAGCTGTTTCAAAAAGTGGGGCATCTATCCTGGACTTACCCTATCTAATTAAAACATAGTTATGTCTCTTTTTATCACAAAGAAATTGACATTTGGAAGTAAGCGACAAAGAATTCATTGAATGAAACACAATCTAAATGTTATTCCACAAATGCATTATATTTCAAAAAACATTATTTATTTTTCTAAAACGAATCTTTCTTTGAAATGTATTTATTTTCATTCAAGTTTCCCGGTCTTTTCCGGTTTTTTTCCGGTAGGAAGTATTTAAGGTGCTGCCTACATTAACGGTAAATTCAACGGCAAATAATGATAATTTGTTGTTTATTACCGTTGTTTTTACCATTACGATTACCGTTTTGAATTATCAATAATAATATAATCCCCTTATTAATAAAGTTACACCCTAGTTGAACAGTGTTTTAAATTGACAATTCCATATTAAATGTCACTTTAAAACAGGGTTCTATGGTGTAACTTTTTGTTTATAAGGGTTATGCCCGTTTTCACCATCAATCCCTAAATTTTGAGTGACCTATGAATACAAAATGCCTGTTATGTGTTACCATATGATATGGGTCACTTAAAAATAAGGGATTGATGGTGAAAACGGGTATTAGACTTTTAATTGGGATTTGAAATGTACGTACAAGTATTCCATGTTTTTTTAGTAAAATCATTCTTTTATGAGCCGCATAGAGAAGATGGGCGTCAGATGTAGAGTTCGTAAAAAAAGACATGTGGTTTATTTGGTATACTTAATTATACACTCGCGAGCAAAAGTATGGAATCACTTACATGAAGTTGTTTCCACGCGATCTTGTGTACTAACGAATTTGTTAGGAACAAAAAAAGTGGCACCATTTTAAAGATTAAACTTATATCTTTAAATTGATACCAAATTCATTTAAATCACACCAGTATTTAAAAAGATATCCCGGCTGATGTGGAGAAGTAATGAAAAAGACATGTATGAACTGTTTGATACGTCGCGATTTGCGGCCTATTTACCCCCTATAAAAGCACGCGTTTTCGGATTTTTGCTTTCACACGTTGATTCATACACATCTCCGCTTCTTTTGACACTTTACCTGGGATTCTACACCTTCAGAAGCAGCATAAATCGTTGCACTATTGCAAGAAGGGCTCAGCCAGCGGGCTGTCGCACGTCAGCGCCACATAAGCCAGTCCTGGGTTTCGAAAGTTTTAAGACGCTTTCGGGAGACTGGTGGCTTTATCCCGAGACTAAGTTCTGAACAGCGCCGGCGCACATCGCAGAGGGAAGACCGTTTTTTCATGTCAACCTCTCTATGAAATCGTCATTTGATTGGAATCGACGTCCAGTAAGAGCTCAGAAATGTTCGTAGGATAGCTGTTAGCGAGTAGACAGTTTGTCTAAGACATAAGCAATAGAATTTAACTCCAAAAAGGCCTGCCACAGGCTCGAAACTGACGGTAGATCACCGATAAGCACGCTTTCAATTTGCTCGTACACATCTCGATGTTAAGTCGAGCAAGCCACCCCCATAAGCCACTGTTTCAGCGAACCAGTACTGCACAAATCGCTCCTCAGGCCGCCTATAAACCCGACCTCTTCGACTGCTGCCCTGCAAACACAGTTTGCATTCATCGGAGAACAGAACTCGCCTCCATTACTCGCCTTCCAATCGAGATGTGTACGAGCAAATTGAAAGGGTGCTTATCGGTGACCTGCCGTCAGTTTCGAGCCTGTGGCAGGCCTTTTTGGAGTCAAATTCTATTGCTTATATCTTAGACGAACTGTCCACTCGCTAACAGCTATCTTACGAACATTTCTGAGCTCTTGATGGACATCGATTCCAGTCAAATGACGATTTCATAGAGAGGTTGACATGAAAAAACGGTCTTCCCTCTGCGATGTGCGCCGGCGCTGTTCAGAACTTAGTCTCGGGATAAAGCCACCAGTCTCCCGAAAGCGTCTTAAAACTTTCGAAACCCAGGACTGGCTTATGTGGCGCTGACGTGCGACAGCCCGCTGGCTGAGCCCTTCTTGCAATAGTGCAACGATTTGTGCTGCTTCTGAAGGTGTAGAATCCCAGGTAAAGTGTCAAAAGAAGCGGAGATGTGTATGAATCAACGTGTGAAAGCAAAAATCTAAAAACGCGTGCTTTTATAGGGGGTAAATAGGCCGCAACTCGCGACGTATCAAACAGTTCATACATGTCTTTTTCGTTACTTCTTCACATCAGCCGGGATATCTTTTTAAATACTGGTTTGATTTAAATGAATTTGGTATCAATTTAAAGATAAAAGTTTAATCTTTAAAATGGTGCCACTTTTTTTGTTACTAACGAATTCGTTAGTACACAAGTTCGCGTGGAAACAACTTCATGTAAGTGATTCCATAGTTTTGCTCGCGAGTGTAGTTATTGAGTATTGACCAAACTAATGCAGTTACCATTGAGTTATTTTAGATATTTAGTTATACCTTGAAATCACTGGCAAATGTCAAACCTTCAAGACCCATCTGTTATGAAAAACATTCTATTTCCATGTATCTGACATGATACATTTTGTGTCCCTAAATCTTACCTATCTCTATTTTACCCCTCCAAGCTATTTTACTACTTTTCTAAGTGAAATATAAATAACTCTATCCAATTTACTTAAGACAGCCGACTGAAAGACCGATATTTACGCAAATGAATCCGCTGGCAAAAGCGATATTTGCTAATCAGATAGGTAGCCGTAGTCTCTCATGTTAACTGATGTTTGACCTAATATAGGTAATACGTAGAGACTCGAGTAGAGTCTAGAAGCTGACACAAGTCTCAACGCTCGAGATTGTAGGGCCCTTCAGACTCAAAGCTGGTAGAGACGAGATGAAGATTGTCTCATCTTTGATACAAAACTAAAGTAATATGAAGATTTATGCCCATATTTATCTAGGGCCCAAAAGATAAGGAGACATGTAAAGTGCCCCATAAGGGCTACCTTTCTTTTTTTATTATTTACTTTGTTTTGACGTTCATAAGTGTCAATTGTGGTCTAAACTGAATAAATATTTTTGATTTTGATTTTTTGATTTTATAGTGATTTTTCGCATGTGAAATCGAACGCACAGCGTTGAATAGAGCTCTGTGATTGGTTCTTGTGTCACCCTGTGCGTCCACGTGCACTGTGAGACCTCATAGTAATGTTAGCGAATTCGGAAATGTGATTGTTGGTTCGGATCCCGCGGAAGACAAATTTTTTTATTCATTCAATTTTGCTTTTTGATGTGCTTAAGTTGTCTTAACTTATCAAACCTAAGAAGAGCTTATTAGTAAGTACTATAATATGTAATAGATATAGTTTGAGTCTCAGGAAAGGACATAGGATAGTTTTTATCCGGGTTTTCTGTGACTTTTATGTGAGTTTTTCTGTGACAAACAAAATTTCACGCGGGCAAAGCCCCACGGCCACGGCAACAAAAACCTTCTGTGCTGTCAATATTTTTTGATACAAATACAACCAGAATATTTTTTCAGTTTTCAGAAACATTCAATCACTTCCTAAAGCAAAGATCGCCGAAACGTGCTCGATTTTGTATTCATTTAAGTTTGTTTTGTGTGAAGTGCAGTAAAGAGTAATCTATCTACTTATTCTACACTGACCCGGTTTTTTGATTCGTAGTTAAAATAAATAACCAATGGTCAAATTTGACAGATGTCAAATAACAAGTGGTTAATATAAGAAAAAAATGTTTTTCGAACAATGGTTAGCTTGACTTTTAGTACATTTTTTAACTACCTATTTGTTTACATTTTGTTATTATTTAACCATTAGTAGCAAAATTTAACAATTAAGGCCCAGTTTTTTGATTCATAGTTAAAATAACAAATTGTTAAATTTGTTTACTAATGGTTAAATATTAACATAATGTTAACTAATAGTTAAAAAATGTACTAAAAGTCAAGCTAACCATTGTTCGAAAAACATTTTTTTCTGTTATTTAACCACTTGTCATTTGACATCTGTCAAATTTGACTATTGGTTATTTTAACTATGAATCTAAAAACCGGGACTAAGGCCCAGTTTTTTGATTCATAGTTAAAATAACAAATTGTTAAATTTGGCTACTAATGGTTAAATATTAACAAAATGTTAACTAATAGTTAAAAAATGTATTAAAAGTCGAGCTAACCATTGTTCGAAAAACATTTTTTTCTGATATTTAACCACTTGTCATTTGACATCTGTCAAATTTGACCATTGGTTATTTTATCTACGAATCAAAAAACCGGGCCTTAGTAGTTATTTTAACTAAGAATAAAAAAACTGGGCCTAAACCAGTTTCAATATGTCACATTTTGGATGTTTTTTTATCTATAATTATGTATGTATTTACAAAAAAAAGTATTAAGTATGTTTACCTATATCCGATGCCTGGTACCCATAGTACAAGCTTTCCTTAGTTTGGGACTAGAGGCGCAGTGTAAAATGTCCAAGGATATTTTTACTAGCTGTGCCCGTGACTTCGTACGTTTAAATATTTCTCGTTTTTGCAACATTTTTATTTACTGCTCCGCGCCTATTGACTGTAGAGTGACGTTATTTAACCTAAAGCCTTCCTCGATAAATGGGCTAGCCAACACAAAAAATATTTCTGAAATCGGACCTATTCACTTTAATATCAGCATAGACTCGTGCAGAGAATGCAAGTTTTATATGTGTAAATAGATTGAAGGGAAAATAAATGAGTGACTTTCTAAAATTCCCGTTCCCACATCTTTGTGCAGGGGTGCCCCCGAGTTGAATGAAAGGGAAAAGGGGCAACAGAACCGGGTCACCAAGCTTTACTGGTATACAGAGAGCATCGCTTAGTGCGTAATCAGAGGTTTTTTAATTGAAAAAAAGGGAAGTGCATTAGTATCGTTATCGTTTGTTCGTTCTGAAAGACGTCCACTGCTGGACAAAGGCCTCCCCCAAAGAGTTCGACAAAGACCGGTCCTGCGCCGCTCGCATCCAGGCACCTCCCGCGACCTTCACCAGATCGTCGGTCCACCTTGTGGGAGGCCTGCTCACGCTATCTTCCGGCTCGTGGTCGCCACTCAAGTTCTTTTTCTTTAGTTATTAGTATTTATAATCAAATCAAATATTTTAATCAGAATTTATGTCCTTTTCAGGGAGCTTATACACATCCCAAATAAATGTTGGATTATAGGAAACATGTAACTATAATTCCCGTTAACGCTTTTCTACCAGAAAGTATAGTGTAATGAATGTTTTTAATTAAAAAAAAAGGGAAAAGAGCCTTTTCAAGACGAGAGTGAATAGGCACTTACAGGGCAGATATGTACCATCCTAGACTGCATCCTACTTAACACCAGGTGTGATTGTGGTCAAATACCTGCCTTGTTATGCATAAAAAATACTTTACTTAATCCTACTAATATTATAAAGGTGAAAGTTTGTGTGGATGTTTGTTACTCTTTCACGCAAAAACTACTGACCGGATTTGGCTGAAACTTTACAGTATTATTATTTGTAACCCAGATTAGCATATAGGCTATAATTTATGCCAATTTGTGGCACTAAATTTCACGCGGATGAAGCCGCGGGCAAATGCTAGTTCAATATTATGCCCAATAAGTCAACTACGAATACATGCCCTTCAATATCCAATAACTGGAAGTTTACCCTATCAAATAATTCCCAAAAATCTATTAAAATAATTCTCCGAAACGCAGAATAGGTAATTTGAATCGAAAATTCTCTGTAAATTCATTATAAATACTGTGAATATGTCATTCACAAAAACGTTTCTCCAATGGCAACTCTTTCAATAAACGTCAACCCAAATTGATAGCAATTAAATGGAATTTTGAAATAAATACCTACAGCTTACTGAGTACCTACCATTGAATCAGTTTATATTCGGACATCTTTTTAAGGAAGTTTAAATAATCTGTACTAGTCTGTATCTATAAAAACGAAAGGTCATTGAATTTGTTTGACCACTCACTCATCACGAAATCTCAGAAACTACAAGAGCTAGGAGTCTTTAATTTTGCTGGAGGTTCTTTTTAGAACGTCAGTAAGACGGGATTTTGCAAAATTTAACCTCTAAGGGGGTAAAACGGGATCCACGCGTACGAAGTCGCGGGAGGCCGCTAGTAATAGGGAATGCAGAATCGGTTCTGGTTTGAGGAACCGGGTTTTTCGGGTCTGGTGGTCATAAGAACCGGGAGCCCCGGTTTTTTCGGTTCTTTCGGTTCCAAAAAAACAATATTTTGATTATGTTTTTTTATTGAAATAACACTTCTTTGAATAGACTAGGAATAATCAACAAACATGATTTACAATATTTTTATATTTTTACTAAATTCTACTCCCAAAAATAAAAATAAAGTAAAATAATTAGTTTTCAATTGAGGTACCAGTCCAGTCAATCAGTCTTTTTCATCCAACTTATCGATATATTTGACTATTTATATATTGACTGTCAGATGCAAAGCAAATAAAGGAGAAGGAGTGTTGCCAACTCTCACTCAAAAATATCATCATCATCATCATTTAATTTTAAACCATAGGATAGGACGTCCACTGCTGAACATAAACCTCCCCCAATGCTTTTCATGTTGATCGATTGGTAGCGGCCTGCGTCCAGCGCTTCCCTGCTACCTTTATGATGTCGTCGGTCCACCTTGTGGGTGGACGTTCCACGTTGCGTTTTCCGGTACGCGACCTTCATTCCAGGACCTTCCTGCCCCATCGGCCGTCAGTTCTGCGTCCGCGTCGGGCTATGTCCGCTGAATCCGCTGACATAGAAATGAGGAGATCCGTAAATGAACTAAAGTCGCTATTTTAGTTCATTTACGGATCTCCTCATTTCTGATTCGATCTCGTAAAGAAACACCGAGCATAGCCCTCTCCATAGCACGCTGTGCAACTTTGAGCTTCTGTATAAGGCCTATAGTAAGAGGCCACGTTTCCGAGCCATAAGTCATCACTGGTAACACACATTGGTTGTAGACTTTCGTCCTCAGGCACTGAGGTATTTTGGATGAAAAGATGTTGCGTAGTTACCCGAACGCTGCCTAGCCGAGTTGGATTCGACGATTGACTCCCTTTTCGAAATTGGACCTACCTAGCTGGATCGTCAACAATCTCGAGGATTGAGCTCCCAACCGAAACTGGGTAGGGCGCAACATGGACATTGGACATAAGCTTTGTTTTGTCCATATTCATCCTCAGGCCTACCTGTTAGGAAACTCGATTAAGGTCTTTGAGCATTGTGCCAAGATCTTACAACGATTCTGCCATGACCACAATCAGTATCGTGGGCAAACCGAAGGTGAGTGATGTACTCGCCATTAATGTTTATGCCGAATCCTTTCCATTCAAGGAGTTTGAAAGCGTCTTCCAATGCAGTGGTGAACAGTTTAGGAGATATAACATCTCCCTGCCTAACGCCTCACTGCAGAGGAATCGTCCTCGTGCTCTGCTCCTGTACTCGGACCAACATGGTGGCGTTTTTGTACAAGCACTTCAGCACCTCGATATACCGATAGTCAATACGGGACCGCTGAAGAGACTGTAAGCACTGCCCAAGACCCGAACGAATCGAAGACCTTCTCATAGTCTACGAACGCCAAGCATAGTGGCAAGTTATACTCGTCAATCTTCTGTATAACCTGTCGCAGCGTAAGCGCAAACAAAAATATGCCAGTGATTTTAAAAAATTGTAAGAAAAATGCTTAAAATATTTACATATCTCATAAAAAAAACAAAATACAAAACCAATAAGTAGGTAATCTTTATTAGTAGCTAATCTGATATCTTTAGGTTCTCTATACGTTCGCAATGTTCTTGTTACGACTCATGCCTAATACCTATAACAGATTTATAGATAAATATGCAAAACCCGAAAGTACCGAAAGAACCGGGTTTTGAATTTTTAAAACCCGGTTCTTAAGCTGTCGAAAAAACCCGGGTTTTCCCGGTTCTTTCGGTTCCGGGATTACCCGGGTACAAACCCTAGCTAGTAATAATAAAATCTCAGGAACTACTGGTTCGATTTGAAAAATTCTTTTAGTGTTGGATAGCCCATTTATCGAGGAAGGATTTAGGCTATAATATCACCCTACAGCCAATAGGGGCGGAGCAGTAAAGATAAATATTGCAAAAACGGGAAATATCTTTCAAACTATTTTCACGCGTACGAAGTCGCGGGCATAGCTAGTGTAATTTCTAGGCTTATCGTGAGACCGTCAAAGGCTCATATTAAAAACGAAACTTGCCTATAATCCTTTCGTCCTATGCTTGCTTGAGTAAAGCAGAAAATCAAACGCACAGCGTTGAATAGAGCTCTGTGATTGGTTCGTCTGTCATCCTGTGCGTCCATGCGTACTGTAATACCTCATAGCAATGTTTTGAATACGGGCGGTTACACACAGCAAAAATAATAGCAAAACGCTCACTCCAGCGGCATTCAGCTTTTGTGGGATTGAGCAAAATGCCGCAACGTTGCCGTTGCTTTAACGACCCAGTTTGTCTGTTAGTTCGTCATAAACGGGGCGTTGACGGTTCGTTAAAGATAATTCAGTTATGCGTTTTAGTTTCAGAATTAATCATCTTAGGTCGTACGCAACAATTTTGTCCTTTACGCCCGTATTCACAAACATTACTATGAGGTCTCACAGTTCGCGTGGACGCACAGTGACACACGAACCAATCACAGAGCTCTATTCAACGCTGTGTGATTTGCTGCTTCACGCAAGCATCGTTTTATGAATAGGGGCTTTACTTATTTTTTTTTTAATGGCAACCAAACCTCTCTGGGAGGTTTATTTCTGCCAATGTCGAGTGAAAATTGACATAGTTATCAATAGAACGTGGGTGTTTCAGTTCTATTAAATTTTTCATGGATTTCGTGGAGTTAAGTATGCTCGTAAGCAGGTTTCAAGACGCCACCGGGTCCAAAGCGGGTTGTTCATACGACAACCCACTCGACACTCGATGCGCGCTCAAATTCGAAGTATTTCAATGTTTTTTATAATTTATCACTTCACTGCACTTTAGAACACAAAATAACACCAAATTTGTACACTAAAGTCCATTAAATAATTAATTGAAACCATTAAAACAGATCGACCATGCTTCCCGTTCAACTACCCTCCACGGAATCCGGCTTTACTTATACTGCATAAAAATAGTTGACAAGACGATACGGCGTTGATCTCTTTCCGAGTTGATAAGTCTGCTGTGACTTTAATATTATTAAACATAGTTTCAGGATTTAGAGTAGGCGCACATTGATTTTTCGTCGGCCGATAGTTTAGTCGGGCAATTGATCACCACCACCCATGGTTCTTCCTGCCTCACGGCGTACGAACCGAATCTCGGGAGAGCGCGCGGGCAGTTGATCAGTTTGGGCATGTATGGGAGTGTGCACACTACGCCGATTCGATTTGGCCGATTCTTCATACAAGTTAAAATCGGGCACAACTATCGGCCAACTAAAAATCAACGGTGTGCGCCTACTCTAAATCCTGAAACTATGCTATTACAGCTATGTAGAAACAAATGTATAACTCAGCGATGACTGGCCACAATTCGACCACGTTCAGTCGACCGCAATCGTCATTATTCGACCCGGTTTATCGTAATTTCCTGAACTTCCTGTAATACAGTGAGTACATCGTATTACTATTTGAAAGATGATTTCCAATAGAACTGCTTACTGCTGAAAAATTACACACAAAATAACAGGTAGCTAGCTCACAAGATAGATCCCTTTGATACTTACGTCCGTATTCACAAACGATGCTTGCTTAAGTGAAGCAGCAAATCGAACGCACAGCGTTAAATAGAGCTCTGTGATTATCATTATTATTTGCCACTGTCATGTCTATGTAATTGCCTGTATTTGTGATGTCCATTGTAATAAATGTAGTATCTTTCTTTCTTTCTTTGATTGGTTCGTGTGTTACCCTCTGCGTCCACGCGCTCTGTGAGACCTCATAGTAATGTTTGTGAAAGTGAAGTGACGCGCGCTGGTAGCTTTTCCAGCTTCACCGGGCAGAGTGGCGAGTACAGAAGGTACTCTAGCCGTTTGGCGATCGTCGGTGCGCGTGCCGACGAGGCCGAGTGTTGGCTTCGCGAAGCGAAGCCCAGGCTCGTCTGCGACGGTCGCAGGCGCCCGATCAGTGGCGAACCCAACTAGAGGGTCAACCAAAATCCAGCCTACGGTGGGCTCACTCTAGTGGGCCCGATCGAGGGGGACTACGGACGCGGCCTGAGGGCGCCACGGTAGGCTCGGACCTCGGCTCAGGCCGTGTCCGGGGGACGGATTGGGTCCAATTTACACCATCTTGGTTTGTCTATATATACTTGGCAGGATAGAAAACTCCGTCACCGCGATGCAGGATTGTACGCGCGGCGGTGTATGCCATAGCAGAGTCGTAACAGCGCCATCTGTTGGTAGACTGGTTTGTAGTGCGTATAGTAGTCGCCACCCAGGAGTTGCAGCGGTGGGAACAAGAGGTGTGAATAGTCCCGTAGTATCTCTCCACGTTCAGATCCCATCTGTAATGTACACATCGGGTCATCGCCCGCTGTGTCTCCCCATCAATCGTCGACCGAAGATAATCAATCAGCTGCGAGTAGGGTAGCCATCAGTTTGTATGTCTCAGGACTATTTGGAACTATGTCTTTCTCAACAGCTGTTTAGTAGAGACATGTCGAGATAGGATACACAACCCTTTTCGACTTGATTTTTATGTCTTTTTACTTTAAGTGAGTATGTCTTACTTACGTACCCTATTTTTCTAATTACGTAAACTATTTTGGGTTAAATATTTGTAGATCACAATTAATATTCTTCCGCCACTTCTTCTCAGCACCAACATCAGATGTGTTGTCCCGAAGTGGTGGTAGGGCAAGTTATATGGGATGAGTAGAACCACTTTTTAAAAACACATTTTATTATCACCATTTCAGCCTCAGGACGTCCACTGCTGAACATAGGCCTCCCTGAACGATTTCAAGATGGCCCGGTTGATAGCGTTGCATCCAGCGCCTTCCTGCAAAAATTTCATGACAGTGCCGCTTCTTTACCCTGTACCGTTATCTAGTACCCATAGTACAAGCTTTGCTTAGTTAGGGACTATGTTTGGGACTCCTACGTTGTACTTGGCAATACACATTTTTTTCTTTTATGTCTGGAATTTTGAGTCTTCCAGTAACTTGGCCCACTTTTAGCTTGGCCCACGGGCCAAGTCGCTTTATTGTATTTTTAAATATTTTCTCTTGCCCATCTTCAATGTTTTATTAATAAATTAAACACCAAATCCACAAAAATCTACTCTAGAATCTTTGAGTGGGCCCAGTCGCTGGAAGAAAAAACATTTAAAAATTCAATCCAGTGACTTGGCCCGTGGGTCAAACTAAAAGTGGGCCAAGTGACTGGAAGACTCGGAATTTTTTCGGGAATATGGTGACCCTACTGTGACGGAGTGCTAAATCGTTCATTTGCCGAATCAGCTAAGATTACTTTGTGTTATCAAGACACAATAGATTGTGTTTGTGTTCTGTCTGGCTTTTTCTTGAGACATTCAGTTATACCATCACGTTCTATTCCATATATTTAGGTTAGAGATTGTTCCCAGGACATCCCGTTTTTTGCAGGATTCCGTTTAAAGGCCGTTCTCATGACAATACAGTTTGAAGGTTCTAGTGATGCGGGATACCGCAAAATTAGACTGTCGTGTGAACACAAGTGTGTTTGAAATTCGAATTACAAATTCGAACGATTTTTTTGCGGGACACTGCAAACGGGGTGTTCGTGTGGACGGTTAATTAATATTAACACTTAATAAACGGAATCCTGTAAAAATGAGATGTCTCCGTGGGAACAAGCCCAAGACCAGGGATGTTATGCTATCCGTAACCGTAATCGAAACTTTCGGATATCCTAAATAAAAAATATTCGTAACCGTAACCGAAATCGGTATAATATTATTCCTATATCCGTAACCGTATCTACTACCAAGACCTATAAATATACTCTTCAATACGTCGAAGGTTATTTTAAAGAGAAAATTTGACTGTCGACATTCCTCGAGCTGGCACTAAGCGTTTCGATAACTCTTTCATAATGCGAACAGCTAGGGACTGGAATTCGCGCCTGCTGCTGTCTTTACCGAAGACTATAGTCCGGGCCTCTCAAGGCAAGAGTGGATAGGCACTTACAGGGCAGATATGTACCATCCTAGACTGCATTTTATCATCAGTTGCGATTGCGGTCAAATACTTGCCTTGTTTTGTATTTAAATTATGAAACGTTAAACTTTAACGCTAAGCCAAAGGCAGGCCGCTACCAATCGATCAACATGGAAAGCATTGGGGGAGGCCTATGTTCATCAGTGAACGTCCTATGGCTGAAATGACGATGACGATGATGAAACGTTTACCAAAATTCATCTTTAAACCCGAAATGCAGCAATTACACTGCAAAATGCATTTCTTTAATTACGTACGCGATTGCGCGTCAAAACCGCGAGAGCTGCGCACATTTGCGTTTTTGATCGCCCTCCCCCCTCCCCCCCATTAAGTAATTGGGTCAGACCTGTACATCCATTAAGAGTTGATTTGAGCCCACACGCTGCGACGCAGGGATGGACATCTGGATAGATATCGATAAAATTGTGACAGATATCGACAAAAAAGGGACTAAATAGGGAGTCTTTAAACAGACTTCGGATGCAGGTTGGCTGTAGTAAGGACAATCTGTCATCATCATCATCAGCATCATTTCAGCTATAGGACGTCCACTGCTGGACATAGGCCTCCCCCAATGCTTTCCATGTTGATCGATTGGTAGCGGCCTGCGTCCAGCGCTTCTCTGCCTCCTTTATGATGTCGTCGGTCCACTTTGTGGGTGGACGTCCCACGCTGCGTTTTCTGGTACGCGGCCTCCATTCCAGAACCTTGCTGCCCCATCGGCCGTCAGTTCTGCGTACTATGTGCCCCGCCCATTGCCACTTCAGCTTGCTAATCCGTTGGGCTATGTCAGCGACTTTAGTTAGTTTATGGATCTCCTCATTTCTGATTCGATCTCTTAAGAAACACCGAGCATGGTCCTTTTTGACTATACGTGTTTAATATTAACGTTCCGAGCATCCCGTTTGCAGTGTTCTGCAAAAAACCGAATCTGTAGTTCGAATTTCAAACAACTTATGAGATTTGACCACAGATCACAGAAACTAAAGGGAGATGTGATAAGGGGGCGGGGCCGGTGTCGCAGCGATATGCCCAAAAACAGAACACATTGCTCGTGACAGCAATCAAATGATGACAGCAGCTACGTCATAATGTAAACAGTTTACATTGCTTGCGTAGTACTAAAGATTATTCCAACGATGAGTACTGATACCGCAGTGGAACATTAGCACTTATTTTGATTACTTTGTGTGTGTAAATTTCTAATGCAACACTGAGTTTCGAACTCAGCGCATTAGTTGGCGTCTCTCTATATATCTCTATGGATTTTACAATGTTCAATGTTTATAATGACACTCACAGTGTGTCCGGAATCCTGTATTATTGGATCCCGATAAACTGGATAGCCGTGGGAACATGCCCTTTGTCACAGACAGTCTGCAACGATTTAATTAAACTTGAAATGACACAAATTGACTGTTCTATTGCCCTTGGGAATATCAATATCGAGACCTACCTTTGGAATAATAATTAAGTATAAGGCTTGCCCTCCATTTGCCTTTATTAAAACACTTGCGACCGCCCGCGACTTCGTACGCGTGGATCCCGTTTTACCCCCTTAGGGGTGGAGTTTCGTAAAATCCTTTCTTAGCGGATGCCTACGTCATAACATCTACCTGCATGCCAAGTTTCAGCCCGATCCGTCCTGTGGTTTGGGCTGTGCGTTGATAGATCACTATGTCAGTCACCTTTGAGTTATTATATTTAGATCGGGTGGCTGCTAGTGTTCCCATAATACTCGTACGTATTTTCTCTTAATCATCTCACGAAACCCACGGATAAAATGGGAGTGGTGCCATTCTACTCTACTATACGATTTCAGTTTATTTTATCGATAACTGTATGCACATTGCACATCCCTAATGCAGACTATGCATCTAGTGCTCATTTACCAAACGTACAGGCCTAAAAGCGGCGAGTGATCGTGTATACATCTCACAATTTGATTATAGGATCCTATATGACACGGCAAGAGTTCAAGTACTCATCATCATCAATAGGACATCCACTGCTGAACATAGGCCTCCCCCAATGCTTTCCATGTTTGATCGATTGGTAGCGGTCTGCGTCCAGCGCTTCCCTGCTACCTTTACGATGACGTCGGTCCACCTTGTGGATGTTCAAGTACTGGTTTATTTATTTTTAAGCCGGTTTAAGGTTATAGCAGACTTATCAACTCGGGAAGGGATCAACACCGTATCGCCTTTCGCGCGCTGTCAACCGCGAGGCGAGGCGTTTAGGTTACGGTGTGGATAAGTGTGCGTTGCAGTATGGAGTTTCATACAAAGAATAGAAAGAAAGAAAGATACATTTATTACAATGGACATCACACAAATACAGGCAATTACATAGACATGACAGTGGCACATAATAATGGAAGAAGAAAAAATAAAACAAAAACAAGAGTAAACTGAGCAGTGCCACCCATTCACCAGCAAGATGCCCGCTGCAATGGGACCCCACTCAGCATATGCCGTGGCCCACGGTGACGAAGGCCACGGCGCTGGTTTTCAGTGTGCCTATAATGTACAATACTGACCGCCTTGAGTTGATACGGTTACAATCCCTTGGTTGATAAGTGTGCTTCGTCCTACGTACTTCGGCGTACATCGGACGAAAGGCCCCCCCACTGGGTGGACCGACGATCTGGTGAAGGTCGCAGGAAGCACCTGGATGCGGGCAGCGCAGGACCGGTTATTGTGGAAATTATTGATTCCTTTGTCCAGCAGTGGACGTCATTTCGTCGCTTGCCTCTCTAACTGACGTATCTGACATTTTTTTCGAAACTGAGTTATCTACACCATCCTACCCCCCTAGACAAAACGCACTTTTTGATCGAATCGAAAATCGAATCTGTCAAAACTCCATACAAAAAGGGGCTTTTCGACCACTTTTCGACTGGTTTGCGATCATAATTTGCACTTTGTCTAGACCCACTAATCAATTTCGCAAGACGAATCGAACTGTCTAATCGCCTGAAAATTTTGCAAAATGTCAGTTACGTCAGTTAGAGAGACAAGCGACGATTTGAATGAAACGAACGAACGAATACACATCATTTTATTTTGACTAATCCACTTTCATCACCTGTATTTGAACACCCAGATGATCAAAGTGGACTATAAGTAACACTTTGGTATCGTTTGATCACCCTTGGATAAGAAGTCCACTTTGATCATTGTGATTATATCCATGAATGATCAAAGGACACTAAATTGTCGTCTGGAGTCCACTTTGATCACTTGGGTGATCAAATCCAGGTGATCAAAAATAGACCTCTTATACTCGTTTTCACCATCAATCCATAATTTTTAAGTGACCCCTATAGTAACACTTAACAGGAGTTTTGGTTTAATAGGGGTCACTTAAAAATTAAGGATTTAAAATGGTGAAAACGGTCATTATTTAGCCTTTTAGAGCACTCTTGTCTCGTAGTACGTAGCATTCTACGTGCCTACGTTTACCCGTAGCACGTAGTATGATACAACTACGGACTACGGCTCGTAGCGCGTGTACATGATTGTAGCACACTCGTAGTATGAATATTTGTTCGCGGTTCGTAGTATGAACAGATTGTATGAACGAAAAATCGTAGTATACTACAAAAATCCCACTTATAGACTAGCTTTTGCCCACGGATTCACCCGCGTGAAATTCAGCTTTTATACAAACTTTCAACCCCCTTTTTACCCAGTCAGGGGTGGAGTTTCGTAAAATCCGTTCTTAATCGATGTCTACACCCTATTTCGCTTTTTGTAGATGTGAGTTTGTATTAAAAAATTTGGCCTTAAATAATTAATTTTATCTAAAGCTGATTTTTCAATCGACGCGTCGGTTATCTTTTATCTGATGAATAAAATTGACATTCTGACACGTTTCTCATACTGAAACTGTCAATAGGCCAATTTATTCACTTATAAGTTATTCGATGATTGAAAAAACCTTAAGTTAAACTTCTCAAAATATCATCTAAATTATTTAACGTAATCACTCTTAGGCTGAGTTGTACCAACTTATTTTAACCGTAACTATCACATTAACCGGTGGTTTTTGTATGGAATTTGACAGTTTTTTGACGTTTGTCAAAGTTAAAGAAAGATGGTGCAACCCAGCCTTAGATTCCTTTTTATTTCAATCGCTCGAGAAAATCGAGAAACGGAGATAGAACGAAACGTATTTACTTAGACAATGGAACTTATAGTTACTTTAAACTCGGATCGACTGAAGCAAGCAGGTGGAATTGACACAGATTGTACCTATCTCTATCTATACAGGGTGTCCCAGAATGGGTGAATCAAACTGCTATGGGAGGTAGGTCTATTAATGTACTATCCCTAAAAAATGTGAAAAAAAAAATTTTATTTTTATTTTTAATAATGTCCTCTAAACTCGAAATCTAGTCATAATTTTCAAAAGTTTTGTTTAAAGATAAACGAAGCGATCAATTAATATTAGTAGGAAAAAAGTACAAATAAACTCCAAACGCAGCAAATATAGCCAGATACTTGGGCAAAGCTGATTTATTTTCACATTAAAAAAAAATGTGTCCTTATGCGCTTTATTATTTTTCATAGTTTTTAGGGATAGTACATTAGTAGAGCTACCTCCCCTATCAGTTTGATTCACCCATTCTGGGACACCCTGTATGTATAAAAACGAAAGGTCACTGATTGACTGCCTGACTCACTCACTCATCACGAAATCTCAGAAACTACAAGTGCTAGGAGTCTCAAATTTTGCATGGGGGTTCCTTTTGGAACGTAGGTGCTCACTAAGAACGGATTTTACGAAAATCCACACCTAAGGGAGAAAAACGGGATCCACGCGTACGAAGTCGCAGGCGGCCGCTAGTTCTTGAAATAGGTATTAGCTGTGCCCGCGACTTCGTACGCGTGAAAATAGTTTGAATAATTTCCCATTTTTGCAACATTTTTCTTTACTGCTCCGCCCCTATTGGTTGTAGGTATGTGTCTGTCTGTCTGTCTGTCATGGGGCACCATGATTGTGTCAGAAGAAAATCCTTAAAGTTCGCGTGCCGGGAGGTGCGGTTTATTTGATGCTGAGTGTATTTTTCCTTCGTTTTACGGAACCCTATAAACAACATACACCAGCTGCCCTTAAAATATCCACATATACCTCATTATCATAACCTACCTGTATAAATTTAACCAGTTGTAAGTTGGAATGAAGGCTGGATAAACATTATAATGAAAAGTAAACGGACCGACGGCTCTGTTAACAAAATAACTATAAGTTCGCAGAAATTATGTGGTTGGCAACTGAAATAATAATATACAAATGTGTGTATTGTGTAATCGTGAAGTATTCTCATCTCATTCCTCAATTTTCGGTCTATTCCACTTTAGTCACAATGGATCATCTGTAAGTCTAGATATTAGCCACGCAATTTTGTATACCCATTCTTATAAGATACATCATACAAGAATGCGTGGTAAATACAGAGAACTGTTTCTGAATCAATAATGTACCTACTACTGCTATTTCTATTATTTATATTAACCGGCAGACAGTGTTGACTCAGTTTGTTGCGGCGCTTTTTTTCAGCACTTGTCAAAGTGTTGGGTAAAAAGATTATGACACGTCATGTAAAGGCTCCTTAAGAGCAAAATATTTGACTATTTGTAATTATTGTAAGTGCTATTTACTATACAAATAAAGAAATTTTGACTTTGACTTTTTGACTTTGATCAAATCCTGGGTGCCCGGGTGGTCAAAGTGGAATAGACCAATCTGTCTACTACGATGCTTTTATCAATTTTAACTGATTCAACAATCTACATTACAAATCCCACCGCATCCCGTATCTCATTATCCATAAAACCAGATTTATTCCATATTTTACGACAATACATCCTCCTTCATAAACATAAATTCAAAAATACAGATAAAATACACCATAATAAGCATTTGTCGGCCGCACGCCCGGCATTCCTTTGCCTACGTGACGTGAACGGGAATTCGCGCGGGAAACAAGATGGCCGTCGGGCTGTCAAATTGCTGACAGACAATTTTCAATTTGCTCGATATTGGAACGCGTAGTTTTCGTTGTTCTGTAAATGTGATTATGTTTGTCGTTGCAATACATTTTATTTTAGCTTGTTTTGGAAGGTTTTGGGAACAGTATTAAACCATTGAGATACTTTGAAACAAATACTTCTATAGGGAAATAAATTAAGATAATTAAAATACTAGCTGACCCGGCGAACTTTGTACCGCCTATGTTCATCAAAAATAATGTTGGAATCGATAGATTTCGGAGACCATTTAAAACAAACAATTAAATCATTTCCCCTGTATAATATTATTATTGTAGAATTAAATAAATAAAAATAACCTTGGATATTTTGCACTGTCTTATATGACACTCAGGCCGAGTTGCACCATCTTATTTTAACCGTAATAATAACCGGTGCTTTTTGTATGGAGTTTGACAGATTTTTGACGTTTCTCAAAGTTAAAGTAAGATATGCAACTCAGCCTAAATGTCACATAAGTCGGTCTTTTAGAGACATAATTTTATTAAAAACTAGCTGACCCGGCGAACTTTGTTCCGCCTTAATGGCAATAAATAAGCAGACTTTTTTATTTCGAACGGGATAAAAAGTATCCTATGTCCTTCTCCTGGCTCTAGGGAGGTACCCTGACAATTTTCAGCTAAATCGGTTCAGCCGTTCTTGAGTTATAAGTGGAGTAACTAACACGACTTTCTTTTATATCTATATATATACCGATTTAGCTGAAAATTGTCAGGGAGGTAGTTTAGAGCCAGGAGAAGGACATAGGATACTTTTTATCCCGTTCGAAATTAAAAAAAAAGTTTGCTTATTTCTTGCCATTAAGGCGGAACAAAGTTCGCCGGGTCAGCTAGTATATAGATATAGACATAATAGATAGTGACTGAGTTTATTGTCCCGAAGCAGTGGTAGGGTTGATACTGGGACGTGTAAAAGTGCTATTTAAAAGCCTACTTGAAAAAATAACATTAATGTTTTTACAAACTTTTGGTTGGTGGTAGGGCTTGTTCTAAGTCCGCCTGGCTAGCTACCACCATCTTAACTAAGTTTGTCGCCATAACAACAATGTTAACAGCATTGTTGTGTTCCGGCAGTTAGAGGTAAGATAGCCAGTTCCTCCGTGGTTGAGGATTCCGGGTGAAGCTCGCTTCCACCTTCGGCCTAATCGTCACTTACCATCAGGTGAGATACAGGCCAAGAGCTTCCTCGTTGTGGATAAACAAAAAACTGAATTTCAAGCGGGCTTTTTCGTCTTACTCTATTAACTCTACCAAAAGATGTATCCTACAATTCCTACATTCCTTCCCCTAAAATTTCAAGCTAAGCCGATCGTATAAATTATAATTAGACCATCTACACAAGCAATGCAAATCTGGACTTAAAGTTGACTTAGAAAGGTCTATATTCGCTTGGAAACGCTTAAACTTAATACATAAAGTTACCTACGGGACAAAACCCGTATTTTTCATTTGAATTTCAAACAAGATTTGGTTTTACTTCTCTCAAGTTGGCTGAGGGAGATTTTCAGAGTGGGCTAAGGCTTCTATGTATATTAACAGACATAATAAAATTAATAAAAAAATAAAAACCCAAATGCGTAAAAATGAACTGAAAAGATAGAAACAAGACAACTACAAGACAACTTACGCCATTCACAAACGATACTTGCTTAAGTGAAGCAGCAAATCGAACGCACAGCGTTGAATTTAACTCTGTGGTTGGTTCATGTGTCACCCTGTGCGTCCACGCGCACTGTGAGACCTCACATGTTTGTGAATACGGGCGTTAGTCATAAATGTAGTCGGAGGCATCAATGACTAGTTCTTTTGTTGGTGATAAGTATTTGATGCCTCCGACTGCATTTGTGAATACTAAGGCCCAGAACAGACGGTGAAACGCAACTGCAACGCATCTGCAACTGCTAGTTACTTTTGAGTTGCATCTAAGTTTCTGCCATAGCGTCCGTTGAGAGACCACACATGACGCGACCAGTTTGAAACTTTCAGTTTCAGTTTCGTTCATAAGAATCATCAGAAAGTTGCAGTTTCGTTGCAGTTGCGTTTCACCGTCTGTTCTGTGCTAAGTTGTCTTGTTTCTATCTTTTCAGTTCATTTTTATTAAATTTAATACGGGAATATTCCACGATTTTTTGACTTAAAAATTTAAGGTTAAAATATTAAAATTATATTCTTAAAGACTTTCACAAAGTTCGGTTGCTAGTTGTTTTAAATTTTGGATATAATAATAGAGTATGGTCTAAGTTCGCTAGAATACAATTACGCCCGTACTCACAAACGATGCTTGCTTAAGTGAAGCAGCAAATCGAACGCACAGCGTTGAATAGAGCTTTGTGACTGATTCGCGTGTCAACCTGTGCGTCCACGCGCACTGTAAGACCTTATAAGTTTATGCTCTAATACCAAGTTTTCGCATATTTCAAGTAGGTACAACTCACTGTAAGTTTCATTATTTCTACAATACTCTATCGAGAGCAAATGGTAACTAGAATTCAGAGCGAAAGGTTTATACGGGCATAGCAAAAGTCAAGATGGCCGACTCGGTTTCAATTGTTGATATTCTGAAGTTGGATTGGATTGGTTTTTATAATACTTGTAGAGACTGAGTGATTGGGAAAGTTTTGTATTTAAGATTATTGAAATTATGGGGTTTTTGAAGCTTATAGATTTGTCTATGGCATGGCACATAGTACGCAGAACTGACGGCCGATGGGGCAGTAAGTTTCTGTGGGTCTAGACAAAATGCACATTACAATCGCAAACCAATCGAAAAGTGGTCGAAAGGCCTTTTTTGTATGGAGTTTGACGGATTTGATTATCGATTCGATCAAAAAGTGCAACACATCTTATCTAGGGGGGCTGGAGTGGAGGCCACTTACCGGAAAATGCAGTGTAGGACATCCACCTACAAAGTGGACGAACGACCTCATAAAGGGAGCAGGAAGGCGCTGGATGCAGGCCGCTACCAACCGGTCATTATGGAAGTCATTGGGGGAGGCCTATTTTCAGCAGTGGACGTCTGATGACGACGATGATGTAACGGACTTTTTCGTTGGTTCGTTTCAGCCAAATGACGTCCACTTAAAAAACTAAACTAAACTGAGTTAAGCGCAAGACCTATACTAGTATTGTTCTCAAGTAACTAAATACAAAGCGCGAGAAACAAAAGCTAAAAGCTATACCAAACTACCCTCGTACCAATAATCCTCCGATTTCATACTATACGTATCCAGGTGTACCTCTGGCACCGTTCCAGCACCAGATGTGCTTGAATTACAATTTGTAATTCAGGAACGGTAATATCGAGGCGGAAAGTGTATTAAAATTAAAGTTATGGAAGGATCCATATTGTTAGCTCAGGTTTTTGGGAGGCCATCTTGTGGTTGCTAATTTTCAGGTTGTCTTTCGAGAAAAGGCTTTTTTGATTGATGTTTGAATAAGTGTATTCTGGTTTGTATATTAAACTAGTGGCCGCCCACGACTTCGTACACGTGGATCCCGTTTTACCCCCTTAGGAGTTGAATTTTGCAAAATCCCGTCTTAATGAGCACCTACGTTCTAAAAAGAACCCTCATGCAAAATTTGAGACTCCTAGCACTTGTAGTTTCTGAGATTTCGTGATGAGTGAGTCAGTCAATCAGTGACCTTTACCTATAGATGTCTGTTTTGCAATGAAGGGAAGTCGAACCTTAATCGAACTCATATGTTCTTCTGGAGGCGTAGTGTGAGTTATCGTCAAACGCATTCGATGTCAACTGCATTAAAAAGTGTCATTATGTTTAATTTCGTTGCGGGTCTAATGACAGTTTAACATTCCCCCGGGACAAACTTGGCCTTCACTGGTTGGGTTATTGGCGGTCAAGCTGTAGATCCTGGCTACACAGGAGTTGCAGAGGTGGGAACTTTTGTGCCCTACGAGTATCTACGCTCACAGTATCATCAGTTATGGATCCTTGGCGGAGGCCTCTGTCCAGCAGTGGACGTCATTTAGCTGAAACAAACGAACGAAAAAGTCTGTCACATCATCAGTATCATTTCAGTCACAGGACGTCCACTGCTGAACATAGGCCTCCCCCAATGACTTCCACATCGCACGGTTGGTAGCGGCCTGCATCCAGCGCCTTCCTGCTACCTTTGAGAGGTCGTCGGTACACCTTGTGGGTGGACTACCCAATAGATGGGATTAGCCATAGGACGTCCACCGCTGAACATAAGCAGGCCTGGCTCACTCCGCGCGGTACATCCGATAATTACCTACAGCGAAGCGCCCCGCCGGCGGGTATTATAAGGGGAGAGTCCGCTAATTTGGACCAGTTTTTTTCAATCCCATTTTACACATAGTTTTCTTTTGTTTTTGCTAATGTCCATGGTATATAATAAAAGATACATTATTCAACTTACTATTTCATAAGTATTAATTAACATGATTGTTGTATATTTAGCACAAATCAACAAAGTACGAGTTCAGAGCTTCGGTCCAATTTAGCCAACCGGTTCGATAATTGGTACCACAGGGTTACTAAATTGGATTTCAATAAATTTCAAGCCTATAAAAAAACTATGGCAAAATATTATACGATACATTCTTAACAAATTAGGAAACGAAAAGGAACAGTAGTTAATAACATAGACAATCGATATTGTTTTACACGTTATCACGATTTTGAGTACAAGTTTTGTAATTCCAATTATCGTAACGCACACTTGTACCTAATCTACTTTGCCAGTCTTTTGCTTTCATTTATTGTTAGTCAAACATAACTACGCTATTATAACTTCAAAATATGATTTACTAAAAAAAATTTCAAAATCCTTTGGTAAAGTTCCATACAACTTGATGTGGTACAATTTAGCCGACTAGGTGATAGTGCTTTTAAAAAATCGGTAAAAAATATAGCTTATAAATACCGAAAAATGTTTCAAATAATTGTAATCCACACTAATTTACGCTTCTAAATAACATATTAGAAACACCCTGTGATTAAATTTAACAAAATTACAATCTAAACATGTATTGTCAAAAGTTACTTGAAAACAATGAAAAAATACTTTTCAAAATAAAACACACGTGTTTGTTGTCACGGCAAAAACCACATGGCCGATATTAATTAATTTTAGTTGTGTATCGCTGAGTGTTGCAATTACAGACATTCAATAAATACTTTACGAAATATGAGGGTGGTACAATTTACCCGGCGGTACAATATACCGAACTCTCCCCTATCAGTCGAGTGTCACGCGCGCGCCCGTCAGGAAGCTGGCGTGCGTTGTAGTACCTAATTCTATGATCGAAGTATTATTTAAAAATGGACATAAAGAGAAAGAAATATTGTGCGGATTCGGGTGTTTAAATTCGAAAAGAAATCTACCAGATTTATCTTTTTTTTCGCTTCCCAAAGATGCTGAAAGGTATGTTGGCCATGTAGGTAATCAATAATTCTTAGCATAGTATAGGAACCTAACCTACCATGACTACTGCTCAGAATGCGTTCGTTCGTTTCAGCCAAATGACGTCCACTGCTGGACAAAGGCCTCTCCCAAGGTTTTCCATAATGAATGCGTACTTACCTACATATGTACCTCATAACATAAAGTAGATTAATTATTTTTTCACTAGACAACAACCCTAACAGCGTGAGAAGAGTTCAGAGGCACGCGATAGAAAGAGACAAAACTTGTAGGTGAATAAAATTGTAGGTACGTAGTGCTGTGCGAGCTGAATTCCACTTTATCGCGTCGTAGCAAGACTCGCATTTCTTTAAATCGTCTTGCGGGGTAATCCTTCTGTACCTGTACTATTACTTATTCTGTGACATAAGCCTCCCCCAACGACTTCCACATCGCACGATTGGTAGCGGCCTGCATCCAGCGCCTTCCTGCTACCTTTATCAGGTCGGTTCACCTTGTGGACATTCCACGCTGCCTGCTTCCATACTGCCTGCTAGTATTTGAATTGATAAACAAATAGCCAAATATTGACGTTGCTTTCACCAAAAAACTAAAACAGTACCTCTAGTAGGAAAAACTTTCGAGTTCGTTTCGTTGCGTATTCAAAGTGTCATCGAAAAATTTTGCATGAAAAATTAAACAGCGCCCCCTATATTATAGCCGCCCTAGGGGGCGCTGTTTAATTTTTCATACAAAATTTTTCGATGACACTTTGAATACGCAACGAAACGAACTCGAAAGTTTTTCCTACTAGAGGTACAGAAGTTACAATGACACAAAATATATCCCAGAGGGGATTATGAGTGTATTTTATCGGACTCAAATGTATTTCGTGTGTATTTTGTATCTTTTTCGACCCAGCCGTAAAACTACGAGTGTAAATTAGGGATGTTATGGATATGTAGTTTCGGTTATGGATACGGTTACGGAATAATATTTTACCAGTTTCGGTTACGGTTATGGATATTTTTTTATATCGGATATCCGAAAGTTTCGGTTACGGTTACGGATATCTGTGCTTTAGAATGCAATTTGCAATAGTTGTCCAACACGGTTCATTCATGGCCGCACACTTTACATCGAATAAAAAGTATTAAAAAAATAAAAAAATATACTAGATGTCATTATAACTGTAAATCAGGCTGTTATGCCTTTACAGATAGACAGAAAAACATAACCCGCCTTCTGGCGCAGTCGGGTAGAAAACAATTTAAACTGCCTACATCCGAAACTATCCGAAACTTTTGAATCGGTTACGGTAATGGCTTCGGATATTTTTTTATTTCGGATATCCGAAAGTTTCGGTTACGGTTACGGATATCCATAACATCCCTGGTGTAAATATGAAACACGAAACTGAAAATATTGGTGAGAGCTTATAAAACCTAAGCTTTGACCCAACTTTACTGATGAAAAGTAACTGTAAAAGTTTTCATACGTTTTCATGGACGTCCTATGGCTGAAATGATATGATGATGAATCTTCCCATGGATGTGGTATAAGTTAATAAATGAAAAACATGCGAACATGAAAATGTAGATCAAATTTTCCATTCACCTTTGGAAAATTAGATAGAGTCGTGTAGTGGAGGCTAATTCATCATCATCATCATTTCAGCCATAGGACATCCACTGCTGAACATAGGCCTCCCCCAATGCTTTCCATGTTGATCGATTGGTAGTGGCCTGCGTCCAGCGCTTCCCTGCTACCTTTATGATGTCGGTCCACCTTGTGGGTTGACGTCCCACGCTGCGTGATCTCAATAATTCCATTAGAAGATAAAAATATCGTCAATGTGGTCAATAATTATTGTTTTTTAATAAGTTTTTGCGTTAGGGTAAAAATTAAAGTGTTATAAAAACTAAATGGAAGGTTTTTTTTTATCAAGAACTAGCGACCGCCCGCGACTTCGTACGCGTGGATCCCGTTTTACCCCCTTAGGGGTGGAGTTTTGTAAAATCCGTTCTTAGTGAGCACTTTCGTTCTAAAAGGAACCCCCATACAAAATTTGAGACTCCTAGCACTTGTAGTTTCTGAGATTTCGTGATGAGTGAGTGAGTCAGTCAATGAATTTTAGCTTTTATAGATATAGATTTGACCTAAACACCGTTATATCTGTTCTAACAGCAGTACAACTCAATTGAAGCACGTTGTAACAGCAGTACAACCATTGGAAGCCGTCTAAAGAGCCTTCGCATATTTAAAACTCCATCTTTGTACAATTTACATATTTACACGTGAATTGCCTATTTGAAGGGAGCTGGCGCTGGAATTATTTCAAAGGAATACATCAAATATTTATACCATCGATGGATCCTGGCTCTTCGTTGCTTTTGTGCTTCCTGTAGGTACTTTTGTACTACCTGTAGGTACTTATTTTCAGGAAATATATCTAGTAAGCAATGGCTAAAATATCCATAGAATTAGATACTGATATTTTCTTCAAAATTAAAAAAGAGCTATTGTTAATTTGTTTTTTGTTTCTTCAATTACAAGGAGATGTATGAAATGAAATGAAAAAACATTTATTCAGTATCTTTGAAGTTAACATATTGTTACAAGTGGCTGGGGTCTCCTTTTAAGTATAATACCTGGGTAAGGAGGCCCCGCTCTTTAAAGTTACAAAGATACATAACTATGTTAAACAAGCCACAAAAACTCACAAGTACGTATTACTAGTACTAGAATAACGCTAGATATCATTATTGTTTTGGTTACATTACAGTAGTTTTTACAACATGATATAAGACACTGAATATGTGCAAAAGCGACAACGCCATAATGAAAAAAAACTAGCTATAATTTATTTTTTGCTAATGTATATGTTACGGTCAAAGTGATAAATGTGAAAATTATGAATAATCGCCGGTTATTATGAATAATTACCGCATGATTTGGTAAATGTGATTAATATGAGGTCATTTATGTGTGTATAAAACTAAATAGGCGGCTTAGGGGTGTCCAAGGGCCACCCCCGCCGCACCTTAACCTATTTTTAGGGTTCCGTAGCCAAAATGGCAAAAACGGAACCCTTATAGTTTCGTCATGTCCGTCTGTCCGTCTGTCCGTCTGTCCGTCTGTCCGTCTGTCCGTCTGTCCGTCTGTCCGTCTGTCCGTCTGTCACAGCCGATTTACTCGGAAACTATAAGTACTACAGTGATGAAATTTGATGGGAATATGTGTTGTATGAACCGCTACAAAATTATGACACTAAATAGTAAAAAAAAGAATTGGGGGTGGGGCCCCCCATACATGTAACTGAGGGATGAAAATTTTTTTTCGATGTACATACCCGTGTGGGGTATCAATGGAAAGGTCTTTTAAAATGATATAAAGTTTTCTAAAAAACATTTTTCTTAAAGTGAACGGTTTTTGAGATATCAGCTCTCAAAGTCGTAAAAAGTATGTCCCCCCCCCTCTATTTTTATAACTACGGGGTATAAAATTCTAAAAAAAATAGTTCCATCTAATTAATTACAAGCACAGGTTTCTCAATTGTTTGGTCGGAGATTGTACCAGGATGCCGTAGCCGTAGCCTATTAGAAACTGGTATCTGCTCTGAGTAGTCCGTGGGAATTCGGTAGTGCGATAGTTCTGGGTGGTGCAGTAGGATCTGGCAGTGTGTAGCTAAGATCATAAAGTCATTGGTTGATTGACTTAGGCTCCCGAGGTAGGGTAGCAAAATGTGGACCGCGATTGTGATACCTGGGACTCATTCAATTTTTGAAGTAATTTTTGGTAATGATGATTTACCACATGGTCTTAGTGACTTCAATGTAGCAATTATTAGGAATTGTGAATAGTAGTGATTGGATTCCTAAAAGCTAGGTAGTTTCTAATAGATAGCTATGGTTACTAGTTAGAAACACTAGACATCTATTTGGATGGCTTTTATTTGGAAGAGTGGATAGAGTATAGTAAACTAGTTGTAGAAAGAGTAACTAGTTGTAGAAAGAGTAACTAGTTGTAGAAAGAGTAACTAGCTGTAGAAAAAGTAACTAGCTGTAGAAAGAGTAACTAGCTGTAGAAAGAGTAACTAGATGTAGAAAGAG